>NC_086334.1:34116419-34424752 GCF_032445375.1 Bacillus rossius redtenbacheri | reverse complement strand
TATTTATAATACATAACTCTGAAAACAAAGAATTATATACATTAATTAAAATTGAATAACTTTACAAACAAACAATTCTAAACAATTTTTCAAATAGTTTCCAGAAATAAAGATTCTTAAAAAATATATTTTTCTTTTAGTAGTAAACTTGTTGCTGTTTGTCCTTTGTCAATTTTTTTTTATTAGGGTCAATAGAACTTAACTTGACAGCATTTGATCACGTACCACCGGTTGGGAGACCCTTACCTACAGGATAGACTCCATTAACCTCTATGAACTCGAACAAATTACATCTGCTCATTGGCTACCGATTCGTGACACCTGTTAACTGGGATGCTCGCGATTCGGTACTTATTTTGATTGGTTTTTTTACATTGGCCCAGAGTTATTTCATATAAACTTTGGTCCAATCACTGAAGAAGCAAAAAAGGCCAATGTACCTATTTAAATTCTGACCCATTGCGAAATGAATCCGCGAATGTTTCAGGTCTGTAGTTATCGGTTATCTGAGCCGTGTCTCGGCGCGCAACATGATTCCCCACCGCCCTCTCCTGAACATTCTGCTGCATTTTTTTTTCTTTCCCCGGCGTTAGAGATAACCACCGCGAGCAGTCGTTATGCCTTGACCGAGTTTACGAACCTGCACGCCTACGCAACTAAGCCCTCTCCTTCCTTCCTTCCTTCCTTCCTTCCTTCCTTCCTTCCTTCCTTCTTCCTCTACCTCTCCTCGGATCCTCGGACGCCTTGATCGCTACTATGAGCTGGCATTTTTTTGCGAAAAAAAATCTGAACATACATTAGACTGCAATCTGGTATGTCTGCGTCAGAGGTTTCTTTCTTGTGATTTTCTTCTTTCTGATGTCCAGAGAAGCCTCTGCCTAATTTGACCGAGCCACTCAGGATGCGTTTGCTTCCGTGCTAACTCACTGTGATTGGTTTTCTAACAGTAGACATGTGCTTGGAAGAAACTCATCCAATCACGAAACGCAGACGGTGTTTTAACTCTCAGGTAGCCTCGAAATGTTATCGCAAAAAATACATGGCTTTAGTTATTACATTTATCGGATCAGGCTATAATTGACACCATTATACGTTTGAATGGTAATGCGTGGTTTGACACGATCCGAACGACAGGGCACCAAAAATAAAATATAATCCAACCACATGCAATCCGGGCAAAAGGTATAATGTGTAGCAGTCAATGAACAAACTACACTGACTTGTTTGCGCGCAAGTGATTAGAGTCTACCCTGGTTCTAAAAAATATATATCTCTAGGAAATATATACAGTGTTTCAGTTTCTTATAGCCCAACTGTGGAGATCAATTGGACTGTTTAAAAGAACCAAAAATGCCTCTAAATATATTTTCTAAAAATCCGTCTTTCAGCAAATATTTCACATGAGGTGTCCTAATATTTCGCTACCTTACCATAAAAAATCCTAATAATTCCATGAACACTTAAGCTACAATAAATCCAATCTCATCATTTGAAATAGCATTATATTTACCTTCGGAATATCGTATTTTCAATTTTCAGAGTTACTTTAAACTCTGACTACTTTAAACGTTTGACTACCTCAGTTCAAACATTTGAAGAGTTCGTTAAATTGATTACTGGTTTTGATATAAATACATATCGTCAAATTTTACAAAAACTCCTTCAGCTAATAAAATTTACATTGATATGAAACTACGTTGAAGTAGAGTAGACAGTGCGAAGGTAAAAAAAAAAAGTACCACAAAATGGTAGATACGAGTGATATTCTGATCAATCGCGAAAAAAAATTTTAATTACAAGATATTTGACAAAATAATGTAACTTATTTTCAGGTCTACATCCGAAAAGAAAAAAAAATTACACCTTGCAATATTTTGTATTTTCTTCAAAGCAAATCAGTAACATTCCCCAACTTGGGCAAACGTCACCTTTTCACTGTCTTCTGACTTGTATATGATGTGACTGAGTGCGATGAGTCGATACTTCTTGCTTGAGAGTTTCTCGTCAGCCCAGAGTCCTTCAGATAAATTTTCAACCAACAGTTCTGAACAAAAGCGAAAATTTACAGGATTTGCAAGACAGTAAGGATAAGGGAAAGGGTTCAATCTATGACTTTCTGCCGTTTGCAAGAGAAGCCATTGCCTTGTTCGGCCAGGTCATTTAGACCGCGTTTGCTTGCGCACGGAAATGCTGTGTTTCGTGTGCCTTCAGTGGGCATGCTTCTGGAATAAACTCAACCAGTCACTAAACACAGGCGATGAGACAGTGTTTTAACTCTCAGCAAGTCTCAAAGTTTTTTTTTTTTCGTGAAAAAGGCATGCTCCTACTAATAATTGATTCTATAAACTGTGTAGTTTGCACAAATACTTCTCAGAAGTCCTCCGGTCGGCGCCCGACGCCGGTCCGGCAGACAGCCCCTGGGTCGACCCCGCGGCTGAAGATAGTGATAATCTTCGGTGGAGCAGCGGGCGAGGACCCCGCGGAAGTCGTGATGGCGGTCACGCCCCCCCCCCCCCCCCCCCGCCATCCACCATCGCGAGCCGCCTACAAGGTCGCTCGCAGGGCTCCAGGTGATGGCTGACGGCCTTAAAGAGGCGAAGCACCTCTGCACGCTCGAGACTTCTCATTTAATTTTTTTTTCCTTCTCTTCATTTTTACGCCCTTTCATCTCTCGTCGATCCCGCGCGACCTCGGAACGAAATCGAAAATTTTATTTAAAAAAAAAAAATCATCTTTATTGCTCTAGGGGGTGTCTGAGGGAATTTGTTTCGGTCCTAAATTTGAAGGCAGGAGGGGGGAAATGAACTACTGCGAACGAAGGATGTATCGAATGCGTAGTATGCATCTAAAAAACCTGTTAGCGCACCCAAAGGTTTTCACTCACGTCTTTCAATATCGTGTGCAGCACAGGTTGTAGTGTTTTTTTTTTCCGGCGACTGGGGCCACGAATACGACGGGAGAGGGTTGGAGGAATGGTGCATCATTGGCAGCGTCGTTGAAATACGTGCCCATTTTAATAACACGCCAGCCAAAAAATTTTAAGCGTAATTCAATATCTTACCGGCAGGATCTTCATCCGTGCTTTTCTGCCTGATACGAAAATTCATTGCCAATATTTCCTAATGGAATATAAGTTAAGAGACACCTTCTTCGCAACTTATCTAAAAAAAAAAAAATTACGTAAGTGGTTTGTGATGAATATTATTTTTAAAACACCAGCACAAAAAAATACTTCATTAGCAGATTTGCAAAAAATTCAAATACATATATGCCTTGCTAAAAATATTATAAACTTTTTAATAATCTATTGGGATAAAATAAAATATTTGTGTAGGACTTAAACCATCTTAACCTTTAAGTAACATTGTTCGAATTAATACCTTAACCTATTTAAATTTGTTACAGTTTAACAAATTGTATCTTATAAAAAACCTAATTTATACTGATAGATAAACCCTAAATATATGTCTTAATTTAGACTACACTGACGTAAATTACTTTAAACCTTTTATTACGTAAATATTTCATGATAAATAAGATTTTCCTCTTTTCAATAAGAATAGCGTGTAAAATTCATTTACTATTTTAAAACTAAAAAAAAACACTAACCAACATATTTTATTAAAGTTACTAATTTTATTAATGTTTATAACATTACTACAAAAATGAAGATTGTTTAATACTGTTTATCAAAAGTAGGACCTCCTTGGTTTTTAAAAGCAAAAATTCTGATTAGCCGAAAATGTTTTTAATATATAGTTTGAAATCGATTAGAATGTACACAGAAATGCACATAATGTACTGCGAAGTATTTGTTTTTGGAGACGACTCTCTGGAAAGCTATATCGATGGTAAATTGAACAGCACTTAACCGCTGTTTAGATAAGGCGGAGTGCCTCCGCGTCAGCTAAATCAGCCCCTCTGTAAGACGGGAAGTTTGCGACCTGCCTAATAAGAACCCATTAACTCGGCCAGAGCTGAAACTTGCGTTTGAGAACACAACTGTTCCTTGCCGTGTGGTGAGCCACGTCCCATACATCTCGTGCTAATGCTAGTTGGCGGAGGAGAGCCACAACATGGCCGCCCCTCATCTACAACTACCGTTGTTCCATTATCAATCAACTTGTTATCGCGGAGCGGGCGGTAACTGGCTAATAAAGCTCCCCCGGTCGTAAGCAAGACGAGAAGAAAGGGAACTCTTCATGGCCACCCTCGTGCGCATCGTTTAAAAAAATCAACGTTGATAATTTAAACTGTAGTAGAGTGTTTTAGAACATCGTGTGCCCCATCATAAACTTCGTTTACGAGCTCTTTAATAACACATCGTTTTAAAAAAATTGTTTCTTTTTGGAAGTTAAGGTCTGTATTTGACTTGAATTTGTGAGGCCCGGGAAAATTGTACTGCGTAACTTGAAGAAAGGTATGGTCCGTTTAGAATAACATAAATTTTCTTATATGTTGATAATTTCATTAAAATTTAATTAGTAAGACCAACATAAGGAAATTATTTTTATTTTCACACACTGTGAAATCAGCGTCAACATAACATAAGAAATCAAATTCAATTTCGAAATATATTAAAAATTTTATATCTCACTGAAGGTTTTTGTGAGTAACTTAAAGTTTATATTTACCGAAGTAGTGTGTTAATGACGACCCTGGTGCATTATATTAAAGGTGGTGTGTTACGTCGCACAGTTGATCCAAGTGTACATATATGTCACGAGCGCGGACTTTGTTCTCGTCGCGGTGGGCGCTGCAATCTAAACAAAGACACTGACATCCACACAACCGTGACGTCACAGCTATATCGGCATCTGATAGGCCATTCACAGTACACCAGAATGCGACAGCCACATGAAATGCATTCAAAGTCCAAATTTCCCAAAATCAGATCCTTAACGGCTCAGCTATATCTCGATAATAAGAAAATTAAACATTTTTTTTCATTTCCTACGCCTTATCGTTATCCCCTGAAAGACACAATTTTAAAATTGTCAAACATAGTGTGAAAGAATTGTTATAAAAAATGGGGAGGGTAGAAAGTCATAGAAAGGCGATTAGTTCTGATAGCTAACCCCGTGTCGGAAACGTTACGCAACTAGTTTAACTTTGCGCTTGTGTGGTTTTCTGTTGTAACTTTTCAGTAGCTGTGATTACCGACATATTTTCTCTTAAATGAAGGCTCTTGCCAATGCAACGCCATCTATTAACAAAGTTCTAAACAAAACTGTTATCGCCACCGTTAGTTTGCTAGTCGCCATGAACTTTGCTAGGCGGACGGATTTCGCCAAGGAGAAGGATAGGAAGTTACCAGACCTTACTATATGACCGTGTGGTGGACATTTCTCCTAACTCTGTATGCCGCCCCAAGTGCTGCGTTATGCATCCCGCAACACTGTGATGTTCTGCTCATAGCCTAATGCCATAAATCCGGGGCTTTGCTAAACAAAATCAAACAAATTTGTTACGAACAAACAAACAAACTGAAAATAAAGTGTTTTAATATTGAAATATGATCGAGTTCTGAGCTATGTTCATAATTTAAAATCTCTAGCACATTGACAAGTTAGTTTAAAATCTGTGCAAAATTTGAAACAAAAAGGAAGAAAAGAAAGTAAGTTAGTAAAAACTTTATGAAATATTTGGAATTGATGCAATTATTAAACTGATAGTAATTATTCAGTTTTACGACAGAAACAGCATCAATGTAAAAATTCTTACATTCAAATAAGTGACAAGAATAAAAATATTGTGTATATTGCTAGGTCAATCTGACCAAAGCATTTACACTACATAAAGATATAATCAATCTAAAACGTATTTATAGAATTAATTTCATACTTCCAAATAAAAATTACTGATAAACAATTATAATTATACAGTTAATTTTCATACATCATAGTCTGTATTTGTAATTTTGCCAAGAGTTAGTTAGCGAAGAGAATGAAAAAAATATATATACATATTGTTCAGAAGCTAAATGTAGACAGTATAATCTAACTACATATGTATGTATGACGAAATGGAACTGCGACTTCTGTACACATGTTAACGCACAGAAAATATCCTACCGCGGGTGGTAAAATAGTTAACATAAAAAAGAACATACGTGTTATGTACTTCCAATCATTTTAACATGTTAGTACACAAATATGGGAGAAATAAAAAGTATTCATGGTAAATTTACACATCAGTCAAATAAAACGTTTTGCACCACCTGTATTTTTGGATAAGTACGTAAATGATCGGCCGTTTTACTGCAAAAAAAATTAAAGCACACATTTCATGATAACAAAAACACAAACCTAACAAAAATAAAGCGATAAATACCATGCATGATATCTGAGTGGTGCCCTTTATTTTGTTTTAGTATTATATTTTACCGTGTGTTATTTATCAATTAGTATGGTAGAGTTTAAAACAATTTATTTACGTCTTGTTGATTTTCTTTTTCATTGTCTTGGCATTACTGTCGCTTAAAGGCTATTGCTGAAATTTTAAATTCGATACCTCCCTTGGATTGGTGGTTCTTTAGCGAATTGTTTCAACAGAAATTCATTAAGTGTTTAAGTCCCGGTTGTATGAGGTCGCGCAAATGATAAGACTTTTTTACAACAATCATATATTACACTTGGTGTATATCCGTCTGTGAAAGAACAACATATATGCGAGGCAGGTGCCGTGTTGAAATCTGATAAATATCCCTTGAGTGATAGTAATATTAAGGAAACAAACAAACACGGCGTGTGGGACCGAGACGAGAAGAAGCAATGTGAAACTGCGAGATAAAGGTGACTCGTCCGCCCCACACAGGACGGCGGCGGCGGCGGCGGCGGCGGCGGCGGCGCTGCAGAGACCCCCTGCGGGGGCGGCTCCATGGAGCAATTAGCGGGGCGAAGGGTCCATTGCCCGGCTGACCTGGCGTCCCTAACCTCTCCCCCTCTCCCTGCAGACCATCAAGCCGAGTTCACACCATAAGCCAGTGCATAGGAGACCGTGCACACGACCCGAGCCCAATCGGCTTACAATAGAAACCTTACTGTTAATTTTAGCCAATGAATTTACACATTGCATCCGACATCTGTTAGTACTGTTTGGCAATCAAACCATTATCTATTTACCAAATGATTATCCTGTGACATCTGACCAGCACTTTGTGAACACAGTTTATTTTTAACGTATAAATTAATTTGGGTTATGTAAAAAAAATTTTGTTTACAATTCTGGCCACGAAACCTTTTTTTTTCTAGTTAAGTTTCGTATTTATATTTATCGGTAGCGAGATTTTCCTGAGTATTTTCATTAATATGTTCTTTTGAGCAGGAATTTCATCAGTATCATAATATCTCGACAATTTCTTGCCACAATATGCTTGATAAATGTAAACAGTTCTCAAGTCCCGCCAAAATGGTAACCTACTATTTTCCCATTGGCTGTTGGGCCACACGTCCGTAACAGGAATAAAATATCTGTACCTCGGAGGCATAAGACACTATGTGGCACAAACAATATTATTAATGAGAGCAGTTTAAAGAATTTTAAATAGTAAATCACTTATTTACTCAACTATTTTTCTACCCAAAACATATGTGAATTTTTGACATATCGTAGATATTAAGAGTTGTATGCCACTAGAAACAACGTCAGACGGTGGTCAGGTTTTTGGTAAAAGGTGCATTTTGCCCAAAAACGGACAAAAGAGTCTTATGCCTCCAAGGCAGAGATATATTCATTCCCCTAAGCGCTGCTTTGGATCAGTAGGTTCAGAAACATGGCGGTCAAGTCTTGTGCACACGGCTTATTGTTACTGTTTTTTTTTTCAGTTGTGAACCCAGCCTTACTGGCCCTCGACCACAGGTGACCACGCACCGGTTATCGCCTCTCTCTCTCTCTCTCTCTCTCTCTCTCTCTCTCTACCTCCCTCCCTACTTTTTTCTCATTCAACCCTTCCTTCGACGTGCATCAATCCCGGTGAGGGCCATTGTCGAAAGGATTAAGAGGGTTGTTTCTCCCCAAGGGCTCGTGGGGGGAAAGAGGTGAGAGACCGCCCCGGACCTCATTAATTATTTCCCTTGCCCCCTCACCCCTCTCCCAGCACCCCATGCCTGGCTTGTGCCTACACCTGCTACGAAAATAGCTCCAGGTGCTGTCGGCGGCCCTAGACTTTACGGGGCCCGGCCAAAGTACCTCGGAGTATGTGACACGGTCCTCTGTGGCGTGGTCTCTTGAGTGTATTTTCATTTCGCCAGCGTCGGCTACACGCGGCGAACAAAGAAGGGGAGAAAATAATTCCCTTTCGGCACAACCTACAGGCGTACGTAGATTTCGAAGTACCTGTGTATTTCTTCTGGAAATATTTTGTAAACTTCTATAAACTTCTGGAACTTAATGTACATTAACACCTTGATGTTTATTATAAAATGATCGATTAAAATTTTTTTATCGTTTCCCATGCAGCGAAAATTGTATGAATGTTTTTAACTCAACGCATCCAGTATTGAATAAATTGCTTAGAAAAAATTTCATATTATGCCAGTTAAGGTAGCTATTTAATTTTTTGACCTTAAAACACTATATTTCTTCCCTTGCACTAATAACGTGGTCGAATAAAACTTTACTTTGGATAAAGGTTTAAGATAATATTAATTCAAACGAATTTGATATTAAGGATGTTTTTAAATTTTCTTTTTATGATAAAATTCGTATCTTCAAAAAAATTGGTTGTCTGTAAAGTCGGTTTACGGACGATAGTTTAACGTGACAACGTTATAACAAAACATTGATGAAATGATTGCTTACTTTTATGAATAAAATTGAATAATTTTTATTTTAATAATAAAATAATAAATACTTAAAATTATACTAGTAATCAGATTTTTAAAATGTAAGAATAATTAACCTTTATTGCCGAAATTGTTGTAATAAGCAATGAAAACCACATTAACTTATCACTTCACTTTATAAACAGTCGACGAAACAGTTCACGTGTAGATGACTTGTAATTAATTATAAAAAATGGCGTTTAGCTATAAAGTTTAAATATAATTATGAACAAGTTTTCATATGAATAAACTGTAATCAAATATCTATCATCAATTATATGAATCACCATAATTTTTTAGTCAATTGTAACATAACCTATTATTACTGCACTCGCCGACAGCGTAACGGAAAACAGCGTAACGGAACAATGAGAGTAACTGGACACAGCGTAACGGAACAATGAGCGTAACGGGACACTGCGTAACGGAACAATGTGCGTAACGGGACACATTTTCGTGCGTGCCGCCGGAGTTTATCGATTTATTAGACATTGTCACGTCAAAATTGTTTTTAAATGACAGTCGATTAACCAGGCACGTTCAGTCAGCCACAAGGCACGTCCAGTTAGATGACCAAACCTGACAAGCCGCTTGTTCAGGCTATCGCGGCCAGTCGGTGGCCAGGCAAATCCAGTGGGTGGTTAGGCACATAAAGTCAGTAGCCAACACGCTTTATTGTCGATACAAGGCATGTAAGACGTCAAACGTATAGCCCACACGACTCCGACGAACCTCGAGGACAATCATGACCCGACTACAGACCTAATGGTCCAGACTCAACGAAAAGGCGAACGTGCTCCAAGTGCTCCAACTGCTCCGACAGCTTCAAGTGCTCAAGTGCTCAAATGCTCCAATGCTCCAAAGCTCCAACAGCTCCAAAATCTCCAAGTGCTCCAATGCTCCAATTGCTCCAATGCTCCAAGTGATCCAATGCTCCAAAGCTCCAATGCTCCAACTGCTCCAAAAGCTCCAAGTGCTCCAATCCTCCAATTGCTCCAATGCTCCAAGTGCTCCAATGCTCCAATTGATCCAATGCTCCAAGTGCTCCAATGCTCCAATTGCTCCAATGCTCTAAGTGCTCCAAGTGCTCCAATGCTCCAATAGCTCCAATGCTCTAAGTGCTCAAATGCTCCAATGCTCCAAGTGCTCCAATGCTCAAATTGCTCCAATTCTCCAATGCTCCAACAGCTCGCAGCCGATGCTTGCTTTTTAAGTTTTTGCTTATTGCGTGGTTTATAAATAGTGATTGGTAAAATGTTATTTAATTTTTTGCATTTTGCGTTTCTGGTTTTCTTGCGTTTATTTCGTTTTTTTTATAAGCCCGGCCTTATAGTACACGTACGAAACACAACACAGAGGCCGCTGAAACTATATGAGAAAATGTTTTTTTTAATTAGGAATTATTGGGGGGGGGGGGACAGCGGCGTGCGAGGAGAAATAACCCAAGTGTCAGGAGGTTAAATAAGTAGGCCCCTGCTGTGTCAAGAAGAAACAGTTATGTTTTTGTGTCTGTATGTGTTTGAACATGTACTAAGTGTGTGAAGACAGGTCATTAAAAAAAACCGCTCTTTGCATTTGAAAGCAGATTTGTAAAAGGTAGGGGGGGAGGGGATACGGGGATCTACAAATTGACATTCCACACGAATTCACGCTCAAGCTCGCACGCAGAAAAAAAATGTTACTGTACTTTTATAAAAGATTCTTTTGGAAACCAGTTGATAAGAAATCTATGGTTATTTTTGCGTATATGAAATACGTTTTCTGAGATGATACTGAGTATTTCTTACGAAAGTTAACGCATATTTTATATTTTAATCGATGTTTCATGAAAAAATATTTTTTTTAAAAAAACCATGGAAAAGATAATCGAGCATTTTAATAATTTAACCTTTTTTTTGTTTTAAAAAGAATTAGCCATAACTCCGCAACGGAAAGGTTTACACGAGTGGATAATTGAGGTTCTCTAAAAGGTTGGCTAAGCAGGAAAAACAGTTGTCGATTGGAAAGTCGCGCCGGGTGACGGTTTACAAAACGGTCCCAAGCTGCTTGTTTCAGGCGAGGCCGCGCCAGTACAGAAGTATTCAGCGCCAGAGGCGGCGGGCCAGAGCTCGACCGCTCAGGCCGGCTCGCTCAGAGTCAGAGGAGCGTCAGAGCTCACCAACAGAGCGAGTGAGGCCGCCTTCGTGAGCGCTGGGCGCTGTTGCAGGGACGCCGATTGCTTCGTCCAGCACAGAGGCTAGGATGGCTGGAATAAACTCCAACTACGAAGACCCCGATACAGATGGACGAAGACGAAGCAAATGAAACACCTCAAGCTGATACGCGGGGCAATGTGGACCCTCAATATTCTCAGGGATACAAGTCTACATACAGCCAAGTGAGCTCAATCCATGCGAGCGCCCGAATCACTATCGTATGTACTCTCTGGAAACGCCGCTAATTATCATTTTTCAGGCGCCAGTTTATCGAGAGCGGATTCGGGCGTAAAGATCTATAAGCTGATAAATGCGACCGTGGCAGCCTTTGTAACCAAGCTCGATCCGATAGCGGAACGACTGATCTCGCCGAGAATTCCTTGTTTGCAGATACGTCGCTTACGCCGCGAGGGCAAGTGATAAATGTGCCCGCAGACGTTCGGACCTGTGGTACGCTGCCTGCCGAGGTCACCCCATCGACGATTACGCCTCTAGTGTGAATTAAAAAAATTGGTTGTCTTTAAAGTCGGTTTACGGACGATAGTTTAACGTGACAGCGTCATAACAAAACATTGATGAAATGATTGATCCAGAAGAAAAGGAAATATCATATTCGGCCTGAGACTGAGCCGTAATAGGTTTTTGCAACCAAACCATTTAGGCATTAAAAATATTATATTCTTTGAGGAAGAATTTTTTTTTAATTTTTCTATCTTTTGTATGATAAAATCTACCTCTGCATACTTTTATGAATAAAATTGATTCATTTTTATTGAATTATCACTATTTGGTATGGATACAAAGAAGGAGTGAAATGAAATGTACAATTTAATTAATAAATTTACTTTTATTAGCATTCAATAATTCAAATATATTTATTACTTTTGAAATGTTGCGTGCGCCGTATTTGTGTTTACAAGTACAAAAAAAATTTTCGCAGCTGCCTGGATTCGAACTGACAACCTCTGAAATGGAAGTTACCAATGCTCACCTCAAGGCCACGAGGCCACACTTAAATAAATCCAGTTTCAGATGTAATATACACAATTATAAAATTTTTGTTCACGGTAGGGGAATAACATTATTTCGTTTTTATAACACGATTTTATAACAAATACGCATCCCAAATACACCAAACTTATTTATAATGTGTTACAATATTTTTTAAAACATTGTGCAAGAGATCCCGGGTGTAATTTGAATTATTATGTGTAACAATAAAGCACCATTTTTGGTTCAAAACGTATTTGAATATTCAACATTACTTTTAAATAACCGTACCGATTGTGCTGAAAATCGGTGGACGATCGTTAAATTACATAATATTAATAATTCAAACGACGAAAATATGATTGAAAAGTCAAATCGATGGTTGTTCCAATCGAGTGGAAGAGAGATGCCACGCATGCGTACAATGAGCAAACAGGACACATCCGTAGTGGGACATCCGTAGTGGGACACTTTTTCGTGCGTGCAGCCGGCGTTCATCGATTTATTAGACGTTGTCACGTCAAAACGTAACATCGTGCGCAAGCCAGTCTACCTGAGCGGCTACGTGTGGAAGTCGACGGTGGAGGCCTGGTTGTGGTATCTGGTTGAACAACCGTTATAACGTCACTATTGACTTATCAATATTCTAATGTAGAATATAATTTTATAATTAACAGGAAAAATATACAAACCAATACATTAATAAAAAGTGAGTTTCTCTCTTTTCTCTTAAATTATACCTGATGGTCAAAAAGAGACATTTTCAAGGTAAAAAAGTTACGGTAGTGTATCCCAACTACCCACCCAGATTTTTTTTGTTGGGTTGGTAAACATGTCTCTAAAAATTATCTGTACACTGTTAGCCATATTGGATGTTTAGTTTGTTGTGAGCTGTCAAAAACTTTAAATGTGATTTGATACCATCGGCGACTTGTTATTAAAATTTTTGACGTGACAACGTCTTATAAATATATGAACGCCGGCTGCACGCACGAAAAAGTGTCCCGTTACGCACATTGTCCCGTTTTCGCTGTGTTCCGTTACGCTCATCGTACGCTTGCGCCGCATCTATCTCTCTTCTACTCGATTGGAACAACCACAGATTTGACTTTTTTGAGGCACATTAAAGTTGAAACACTCCCATTCGTTTCCTACTTTTCCTATCATCGTCCTATCCTTAACATAATAACACAGATTGGAATACGTTAAATAGCAAACATGTATAAAAGTTATAGTTAAAATAATCTCTTCGTTAAAGTAATAAACATATTTGAATTAATGAGTGGAAATAAAAGTAAATTTATCAATCAAATTGTAGATTTCATTTCACTCCTTCTTTCTATCCATACAAAATAGTGATGATTCAATAAAAATGATTCAATTTTATTCATAAAAGTCTGCAATCATTTCATCAATGTTTTGTTATGACGTTGTCACTTTAAAATATCGTCCGTAAACCGACTTTACAGACAACCAATTTTTTTAAAAGAAACTGGATCAGATAATTCGTAATAAATGTTGTAAAGTGTAGCAATATTTTATAAATGTTTAATATTGTTCTTGCAACAGGAACACTCAGCTACAGACGAGGGCTCAGCCAGTCCGCGCCAGCAAGTGCGGCCACCTGCAGAACACCAGCGTGCGGCGGGAAGTCGCCGACCAGGCGTCTGAGGGCCGGATCTAGGATCACGCCTTGCGCGGACGTTTTTTTGTTCTATTATTGAAACGTTCGCTGATATGAAAACGCGAAAAAATTTCATTTTAAATTATTATTAACTTTAAAGCTATTCTGTTTTAAGTATTATTTGGCCCCCTTTATTTCTTTCGACGGCCCTGCTGGCGATCCGACTGCCTGATTCGGGCATCGAACCATGGGAGCCAGAGGAGAGTCCCAGGCGACCAATCGCAAGCCAACACCTCTACGTATAAAGTGCCGTGCACTTGAATCCGGACACGGCCTTGACTCTTGGGAGGGGAGGGGGGCGCCGCGAACCCCGGCTGATTGCCGGAGCGCCGCGTCAGCGCGGTAACGAAGGCGTCGTGATTGGAACGCGCGGGGGGGCCTCATTAGCGGAATTTCCTCCTCTAGACGTCGAGAGACGTGTCGCCTTCCCTCCCCCCCCCCCCCACCCGGGCCTTTCACCTCCTTCCGTGCCACAGCGGGCCAGCAATCATGGCCTCATACTTTACCCTGGGATATTGACTTGTTTTTCTTTTGGGAGCTCCTCCACCGGAAAATTTAGAAAATTTACTCTTTCAAACATTTTAAACCCAAGCTGGAACTTAAATGTCCACGTTGGTTTTTTTAATTTATCATAATATATTTTGATATTCTTGCTTGTTTAAAGATCAAATTTCTGGTATAATCACATCGTTATACATATACATGGAAATAAAATCTTTGAAAGTTTTTTTTTTACTAATATGAAATCATGATTTGTATGAGGTAACGACCAACACATTACGTTAAATGATAGTGATTTTTTTTTTAATTTTCTTATGCCAATTAATGTTTATATTTTTTAACGGACCACCAGACAAACAAACAAAAAAATTGAGCGAGTCTTTGAGTAGTCGCCAGAGATTTGTAACATTTAATGTTGGTGATGGGAAACTCAAGTGTTCTCACGTCGCAAATAAAATTATAATACGAAACTCGGACACGAAATTTTACGCAGACTTCTTTAAAGTAACGCCGAGCTTGATAATTATTGTGTTTTAAATAACATTTCTTGACGCGAATCACAAGTAGTTGCCGCACCCGCCGCTAGAATTCGTTGCCGGAGCAGTTACGTCGACATTCGATTTGCAGAGCGAAAGGTTAAAGTATATAACGAAACGGCTTCGATAAAAGCGGAAAAAGACTGGGTAATAATACTAAACCCGACTTTGGAACTGATTTTCGACAAGAAATTTTATCAAAATGTTGTACAGCTTGTTTAAAAGTTCATTAAACAGTATTTACTAATTTGCACCAGTTATAATTATTCACAATTTAATGTCCAGTGTGTTTTTTTTTACTTGAAAAAACACAAAATGCATTTTGTTAAAATAATAAAAATGATTTATTATTACTGCTGACCAGGAATATGATCTTTGTTCTAGCATGCAGGTTTCATTTTCTAACTAACTCATAGGTGGCAGCATAATCACAATGACAGAACAGAAGTAGTCTTCTAGAGAGTAGTTTTACTTGTTTAAAAGTTGATTCTGATTTTCTCGTTTAATGTTTATCAAGAATCATTTTCCTGTACTTTTTCATGTTATACATCTTGGTAAGTGAAAAACTGTTTTATTATTCTTATTATAATGAATGCACGCTAACAGTGTAAACCTAACTCACAATATTTATATGATGCAATTTCATCACTGCCGTGCATATATGTGGTCAGGAAAATTAAATAAACAGTTAAATAAGTTTTTTTCTCATGATTCTATTTTATTTATTTTTTGTCAATTTAAGTAAATATTGAAAAATATACTTAAAGTTTAATATGTTTTGCTAAGCAACTAGGCCTATTTCTATTGATTAATGAATGATAGTTTAAAAATAAAGAGTTTAAAAACGAAATTTGCATTTATTTTCACAGAAACCATCAAATAAAGTGTTTTTAGTAGAACAAGTATTTTATGAATTAAACGTGGTTATATTGTGAATTTATTTAATACCATATGTGTAATCTCGAAATAATAGAAGAAAATTAATTTAAAATATTACTCCATAACATATACCTCTCAATAACGTAACGTAGAATGCGTTGAGTTGATTCATATTCAAATTTCGGGTTTCCGGTTACGTCAACAAATGCCAAATGTGAAAATGTCAACTCCCTCGCTCTCAAGATAAATCTCGTCTGAATAACGATGGGAGTGCCGAGCTTCTGTGTTTCTAGCTTCCAAACATTTTAACGCGACGACTCAAACACAGCTGCTCGTAACTATGTGATTCCCAGAGCGTTCCCACAACTCCCGCCACATAGCGACCAGCGCACCGCTATTCGTCTCTGTCGCGCGATTTGTTTGCACGCACACGGGATGTCGTGAGGAAAGGCTGAAGAAGGGGGGGAGTGCTTGTCGTCGAAGGGAACGAGGCCTCTTTGGAATCGCGCCTCTCGTATTTATAACGGAGGAAAACAATCCGGGCGTGATTATTTGGACTGGGGCGAGTGATACTTCAAACAGGGCGAGCACTGCAGACGGGACAATGACCTGGGCCACACGCGCGTGGCTGCACTGTCATAATTCTTTTTTTCTTTTTCTTTTTGTAAATGGAAACAGAAATATTCACTTAAAATTACCCATATTTGTAAATATGTACGTTTACGTGAAAAAAAAAAAACTGTATCACTACAAAATTTTGTTCGCAATGTTAGGTAAGTACTGAGTTTCGGATTCTTACCTGGGCATTTTTGCTGTGTTTTGTCCCAGTACCTCCAATAGTTACAGTTATTTGTAAACCGTTCCCTTGATAGCTTCCCAGTATTAACTCCGCACAATAAAAAAAAAATAATTAAGGCAAATTATTAAATATTCGATTATCTTTGCTATGGCTTGAAAAAAAAATATATGCTTGAATAAAACATCAATAAAATCATTAAATTATGTACCAATCAGTATTATCTCGGAAAAAAAAAAGTATTTTAATCATGCAAAATTAACCAAAGCCATGTGTTGTACAAAGTTACAATATTTTCCTTGTAGTATTCCAACCTATTTATTGGTAACTGGTTCGAAAGCCAAAGGATTCTTTTGTAAAAAAAAAAAAAATCTGTGTGGGGGAAATCTTTTTAATGAAAAAAAAAAAAATAGGGCCGGGCTTTGTCGGGACACACGGCCGTTGGTTTAAGGTGAAACGTCTGTGTCAGCGAGTCGCTGTTAGTGTAATGGATTGAAATGAAAACGAGACATTGACCACGTATTAAAACTTCTAATACAAAACAGACACTGAATTGTACATAATTATTTAATTCGATTAATATTTGACTACAATTTTGTTTTAACACTGACTTATGTTGCGTGAAATAAGACATATATATATATATATATAATATTATATTATATTTGTAATAATTTTGTTAGTTTATTACTTAAACTTTTATATTTTAATCACAGTTCATTTATTATTATTTGTTTAAATGGCTTAATGTCTACGTTTTCAAAGGCTATTTATAGATATACGTGAGTGCCTTAAGTGTCTATTGGCGCAAGTGCAAGACTGGCCTAGTTGCGTATTGTTTTTCTCAGAACTGCCGCTGCGTAGCGTGTGGTGGTGACGTCACCAACACCTGCGGCCGACCCAGCGGCGATACGGTTGCTTCAGGCGCCAACTGGGTAGGCAGAATATGACCACTAAAAAAAATGCTGTGCTGTGCTGTTACGAAATGCCAAAATCAAAAATTAAGTTTTAAATCTTAAGAAAACATAGAATTTTCTTTATCATAATAAGTTAAATAGGAAAAGTATTTTTACAAACACTGTCAGTTCAGAATTCATGGCAAAGCAGTATTAATGGAGTGGCGCATAGAGTATAATTGTAAAATATTATACTTTAGAATAAATTTTAACAATGTTGAATTATCTTGGCAGCAATTAAAAAACCATGGCCGCCATGTGCAACTGAAACAGAGGTTTAAATTTCAACACTCGTACTTTGCGACTATGCGGTTTTAGGTAGATTTCGAAGAAATACTACCTATTGTAGTCAGTTACCATGGTGCTACTTTCAGAAAATTTTTATATAGTTTTTCGTTTCATTGTTCCTAGACCCCAAAACCATCAACACGGTAACTCGCAATTTTTCACAAATCACTTCCAAATTGATACATAAAATTTAATGGAGGAAAATATTGGTCAAGTTTGTTAATGGACAATATCCGGAAAAAAAAGGGGGGTAGCAATGAGAGGTTATTTTTTGAAAATTTAAAATCGATGCAACCCCCATAATATGGAAAATATCACATCCATTTGAACTAACTCATAAGAGTAGGTAATTCCAAAATCTTACGTCTGAATAAGTTCTTGATACGACCAACCATAACTGCAAGGGGATGAAAGACAAAAAAAATCTTAACTCCCTTCATAAGCACATCAAATTTGTTCAGATATTCTGTAAACTGTATAAATATTATCTAAAACTTTCTTCTGAAATATTTGTTTGTATGACCAAGCATAACTATCAGAACTCTGGTGCAGTCTAGGTGTTTCATGCTTTAGTTTTCAGAAAATAAAAGTAAAATAAAAATTAAGAGACAAATTAATGTTATCGCTCATTAGTTGAGTTCCTTGCAAATTATTTTATGGTTTTCTATTCTGCAAGTGTATTATACATACATTTTGAGTTCCAGGTTATGTACAATGCATTAGTAAACTTGCTTTCACACGAGCAATGTTTCATTTACTGATTTTTTCCCTGTTTTGTTTGTAAACAATCATTTTTTTTAGCATGACGACACTATGTGAAGAAACATCTTCTCTATCAAGTGCAAAGAGTTATTTCTCTGGAATTTATCTGTATAAAAAAAACCTAGCCAACTATAACTTCAATTTCAAATTGGAAAATTATCCCTCTTCGTGCCCTATTGTATTAAAAATGCAGAATTGGATGTAAAAAAAAATCAAACAAAACATGATCACAATCATTCTATTAATGTACAAAGCAGTAAACAAAGAAGCTGAAAATGTATAATATTAGAAGAAATGGTTTAAGACATTTACACTATGGAATAACTACGACATACATAAAACTAGAACTAAACTGCACAGTAACACAAAATAATGCTGATTACTAAGGGAAGGAGAGAGGAAACAGGAAATGTAGGCATTAAATGTATGTAGCATTAAAGCTTACACTCAAAAATCACTCAAAATACAAGTCTTGATCCAATTTTTTGAAGAAAAAATTGCTAGCAAGTAAAAAATTAACATTAATAAAAAAAAGGCTCATGTATAATAATCCCAATCTTTATTTCACAGTAATATTGCACTGCAACAAGTGTATTACAATACACAAGTTTTTAAAAATGTTAACATTACATCAGTACTCTCAATGTACATACCACTGTACAAAATCATGCCAACACAACACACATGAAGTGGTTGTGTGTATATATACCAGTACAATAATTTATTATAAACCATTTTTGCAAATAAAAAAACAGCAGAGAGACTATATTTCTGCACCAAAGCATAATTATGTAGAAATGATATTCAATTCATAAAATTTTATGTACACAATGATAGCTGTACTTTCAAAATAACACACCCCAACATTTACCCTTTCCATTAACGGTTAAAATCAACGTAAAACTTTTCCATAGTTTATATTACAAATTCACATGATCCACAGACTACGAAAACAAAGTACAGTAGACTCCCAATTATCCGGGTGTGGGTTATTCAAATTGTGAGATAACCAAGCCATATTTTACAAAAAATATTTTTTGACTATTATTATTTTATTTTTCTGATCTATTGATGTGACAGAGCACTTTAAGCTGTAATTCAAGATGATAAATGCTGCCGAACATAATTAATACATAATTGGTGTTACAATGCATCATGAACTTCAAAACTGCCAGAGCAAATTATAAACACACCCCTGTAACCAGTGCACGCTTGTGTTACACGCGCCCTTGTGAACGCTCAGGTTGACGCTGGCACGGCGTGGCTGTTCCATGACTCATGTGAGCGATAACTAGCCCGCGTAGTTTCACAGCAGCAGTCACAACGCAGCAGTATTTCTGTCATAATCTTTACACAGTAATATCCAATAATAAGCACAAACCAGCGGTACTTGAGATTCAACAAAAATTAAAAATTATTGACCAGCTCGAACATAAAATATAGCTATGTTAAAGTGATATGTTCTGCAACTTTTTCTGTAAATTATGTCCAACACTTTAGTACCTATTACGTACAACGTTATACAGTGTCTAGATATTCGGGTTTATATTTTTTTTTAACTGAACGATTTTTCTTATTGACATTGCTTTAACCGTGTTTTTTTCAATATCTGTGGAGGAACCCTTGGCAGTCGTTACCCCGGGTAATCGGCAGTCTACTGTAATAAACTAACGACACCATGAAACAAATAAATCAGTTAAGTGTCTTTGCTCTACAGCAGGCTGAAACCTAGGGAGCGTACACGTAGCACATCTGGGCAAATACATTAGAAACCAAAACCGGACAGCTTATGCATATCAACAAAGGTGAGTCTGCAACCAATTACCTATCAGCAACATACTACCCTGCAACAGTATTATGTAAATAAATAGAATAAAAATTTTACAGTTAAAAAAAAAGGGGGGGAGTTTTCTAAGAGAAAAGAATATTGTCTTTAACCGTTATAATTATGGCATTGTAAATAACTTTTATGCTAAACACATCTTCTGCCATCTACTGGACTGGCCAGGTTCATCGCCGTCTGGTGCTGCTCTCCAGCACGTCTGATCTCGGCTCCGACACCGCCCCGCTCCGGGGTCCTAGGTCGCAGGGGCGTCGCGAGCCCTCCGTCACTTGGGGACGTACGGCTCGACGAGGTTGGCGGAGAACTGCTTCACCTGTTCCACGCCTCGCACCTCCTGCTCCAGCAGGGGCAGCTTCGTGATGTGGAAGTCCTCGTACAGGTCGTTTATCTGCACGTACGCACACACCACAGACACGTGTGCACTTCACTGCCCAAGCACCTGTTCATTTGAGTGCCAGCCAAGAAGTACAATACAGCACAAAAACACTTAAGAAAATAATGAAATGGAGAAGAAAAAAAATGTGCTTCTTCTGCAGGAAAAATGAAGTAAATAAAACAAGTATCATTTGCGTGGGTTAAATAGTTATAATATTTGGCAAAAATACAGTATTGAATTCTACGTGGACTAATATGAAGTAATTCACTGTTTGGTCTAGGGGAGAAAAAAAAATCCTTAAATAAGCTCAGATACAACCTGTAATAATCTAGGATTATAAACTATATAATTGTAAAACCTGAATAGTGCGGTTCAGTAGAAAATGTGATTAGTTGTTGCAGATATATTTAAAGAGGCATTCGTTAAAAAATTAAGTACTTCAACCTGCAACACTATGTTCTCCTACCATTTCATTACAATTAACATGAAGATAATTAAATAATATAATTGTTAGCAATTCTGGCAGATTTTACATCATCTCATACAGTAAATATGATTTTCATTTTTTATTACACATATTTGCGGTCATTTAAAGTTTTTTTTATGTTTACCTACACTACAAGCACGAAATGTTAACTCCTTTGTAAGTGCTTTACTTAAAATTCTGTAAATAATTCACTGCAGTAACAACACTCCTAAAATAACCTACAAATACCATTTGCCCACGAACATTATTGGTACAGTCAAACCTCTATCTATCGTTTTTCAGGGGACCAACAAAAAAATTCAGTAGATGCGGACATTCAATAGATGTGGACTTCAACCTAAGAATTTTTAAAAAATATTTCAACCTCAAAATTAGTGTCAGAAATATATCAGTTACTTGTCTTTAAAGTTAAATCAGTTGAAAAATAAATAAAAATGGAGGCATTTTACTTAATTCAATTTAAACTTGCAAAAAAAAACATAAGCACAATAAATCTACATGGAAATTAGTCATTTTCAATATCCTGAAGTCTGAAATATGTTTACTCATGTCATCAAATGTAGAGCTGTACTGAAGAAGCTGATTTTGCCAATATTTAATTGAATCAGCATTTCTGCCGACTTCCGATACGCTTGTTAATTTTCGGCCGATATTACTGAAAAACGAGAGAGACTGCCATAACCTAAAAATCCACGAGTACCCTTTTCAGTTTTCGTAGTAGTACTGCATTCTTTCAGAACGCATTATTTCTTCGCAACATGTGCCAAACGTACATATATAAATTTAACATCCTTTTTTTCAATAATGTTCTTTAATTTTAATATGTCATAAATAAATACATCCCCGTCACGGTAAATAGACATCTCGGTTGTTACGGTAACTGTAGTGCAAATGTGGTAGCTATCGTGCTTCTGTAGTAATTATGGTATAGACAAAGAATCTTTAGTTCCTTTTATGGTAATTAGATAACAATTGGGTTTGTACTGTAGTTATGGTACATCATCCATATTTCTTCGTAAGTTGTTGTTCATTTGTCTTTTCTTCATATTTATGTGCTCCATTACTTGGCTGCAGATTCAAGGTGATATTTACCATTGTATACTATCGTTACTGTTTTTATGACGGTTTCTTTCTAAGAAATGGTTATTTCTGCAAAATCTTTAAGGTTAAACGATCATCTATTATAATTTATAGTGACGGGACCACATATTTTGTACGATGAATGCGGACAAAACGATAATTCGAACATCGGTACAAGCGGACTTTTTTAACCTTAGTTGTATGGCAATTTTGCCGGGACCGTAGAAAGTATACGATAAACACGGACAATCGATACATGCGAGTTCGATAGATAGAGGTTTGACTGTACCGTCATCATAGAAGAGTAACAAACATACAAAATAAATGCCTATTGTTTACCGTCTGCATAGCTGGAAATGGCGTACACGTTAGTGAAAATAAATGAACAGCGAACAATGAATAAACTCTTGACGACATACCATAGTACCGTAAATGGTCTACACACACTGCGCAAGTTAAATATTACTACACTGCTGCTTAACATGCTGTGCATAAACCCTATACGTAATAGTAAAAGAGAACTCTGATTTCTGTTGTACCAGGCATAAAAATTATAGTATCAGGGATGTGCTATAAGTCACGTGGATTCCTAAATGATACTAGCATTGATTACATGGGACCACACGACACTTTTTTTAATTTTATGTACGTAGAAGTGAAAAAGCCTTAATGAAATTTTTACACGTTTTCAACTCGTTTGTGTCATAATTAGTTAGTGTTTATCATAGAAGGCGACCGCTGAAAACTGTGTTACGTTAAAGACAGTTAGGCAAATAAATATGGTGTCGTCGTTTTGATGGTTCTTTGACAACACTAGTGTTCCGTCACAACAAAAGGATGTTTCCAAGCAATAATGGGCAAATATTTTTGTTGGAAAACATAATTTTTTGTGTTGATTTAGTGCTTATTAAGCGGGAAGACCTAATAACCTCAAAATGTATTAAATACCCATAAGGTTAATGATATGGCAATATTTTGGTGCTAAATTATTTTGATGTCTTAGGTGGAAGAAAACAACTCAAGCCATGTCGTCTTAAACAGGTTTTACTGAAACATACAATATTTAACAATCCTAGGAAATATGACACAATAACTGTAGGATTAAATTTCATACCACCTAGCTGATGAAGTGCCAAGTATCGCCCAAGCTTTACGCAGAGTAAAGAGGCATCATTTAGAAATATGGTATAGTTTTTTTTTTTTTAAATCTCATTTAAACAATGATTGATTTCTTCATTTGGTCTACCGTCAATTGTACAAAATTTAATGGTTGAAAAAATAACTATAGATTTTAAAATGACAGAAAACAATCAAACTTTTTTCATATACATATTTAGAACCTGTAATTGCATAGTTTGAGGTGACACAAAATGTTCTGTTAGTCCGCCAGGAGATATAGACAGTAATTTACCTCTTATTTTGAATGTCAAGTGTGTAAACTTTTAACAAGTACCGTATATACTCGTGTATAGCGCGCCCTTTTTTCCCCTCAAGTAAAGGAAAAAAATAAGGATGCGCGCTATACACGGAAAAAAAAAGTTTGGTGGGTGGAGGCGGGGAGGAGTGGAAGTCGTTAAATGCCGGGTGACGGGTGACGTTTCTGGCCAGCCCCCACACATACGCACAAGCAACAAGGCCCAACGTAGCGCGGCACGCCTCCCTCCCTCCCTCCCTCCCTCCCTCCCAAGTACCAGTTGTGACGATACAGCGCTTCATTATCTTCCGTCTACACAGCAGAGTTTAAGTATTTTCCTGACGCATCACCACACATCAATTTAAATAATCAGGTACCACAAAATGTTAGTAAAATTTATTTATGGGAAAAAAAAAATTTCAATTTTTTTTTCTTTGGAATTAGTTGCAAAAATCGTGTTGCGCACTATACACGAGGGCGCGCTATACACGAGTAAATACGGTATTACCTGGATTCTGCTTTAAGACTTGAGAGAGGAAAATGGAGTAGTAGTTTCAAAATCTCACATAGCCAGTGACTTCACTTCACAAACTTCACTTTATATATACATATACATTAATATTATTAGTATTACAAACAGCAGATAGAAATTTTTTTAAGGATACATACCGTATTGGTTCGAATATAAGGCGACCATTTTTACATAAACGAGAGATGCGAAAATTGGAAGTCGCCTTATTTTCGCACCCAAGACGTCAGAACCGCAAACATTAGTTCCAAGCTGAAAGCTACAGTAGAAACATTGTTAAAACAAAATGTTCACGATTTTTTATATTAACTAAAACTTCGTTACCTCTCACAGAGAAACTGATAAATCCACCCAATATAGCAGTAATTCACAATTGTTTAAAGTTGATAATTAAAATATTTGTTCTCGAGTAATGGCAATCTTTTATTACACAATTCATATTTGTACTTTGTGTACAATCGCGTGTTAATATTTACGGTAATTAATTTTCAGATTTTTAACGGAAATATTTGTACCAAAATATCACAGCTATTTTCAGAAAGATTGTTTACGTTTACAAACAGAAAATGTTAAGAACATTTCGGATGTAATGTTTGGAAATTCACGGCTGCCAACTGTCTTTCCACAATATTTCTTTGTTGTAAAACGAACATTGTCGAATACCCACGAAGACGCCATATTGACAGGAATTTGGTACGTTGCTTCAAAAGCTATTTTAATAATTTCACAGTAATCCACTCTTTATTTATGTAAAAACCTTTCAAACAACATAATTATCATAGATTATTCTTTAAAATTCACAGGACAGAGACTGTCAGAGAGTAATATGGACAAATATTCGCGGTCACGTCACCGAAGTTATTCATGGCCGTATGCTTCACCATGGCAGCTAGCCACTTGTTTTGTTCCGGCAAGCTACATTCTTTGTTTGCATTGTTAGTTTAACACACTACTAAATAGTAATACGTAGCTTAAGTGAAACTGGAATTTAAATGCTGTATTTTAAGAGTGATTAATAGCCATTGTAAAAATTTTAAATTCGTAGATACAGTAAATTGTGAAAAATAAAAAATCACATCGGTGGAATGGCGGGGAACGAGCTCTAGACAAATAAAGAGATCTGACGACGACAATTATGCAGCTGCATTATAGTAAACATACGAAAACATTTTTAGTGTAATACTAAAAAATGTAATTATTTTCTATTTGTTTTCTTTTGACTTTTAGGGTAGGCCATTAAAACTTATTTAAAATAAGTAATGTGATAAATATAAATTAATTGTTATACATAAATGCAAAAAGGATTTATCAACACAAAATGAATGTCTAATGAATTTTCACATTAATTTCTACCAAAAATATTGTTACATTTGTTTGGCCTCCTGAAACTGCAGGTGGCCTTATATTCGGGGTCGCCTTATATTCGGCCAATACGGTATTTGTAGTTCTACGAACCACACACGCTACAGACGTTAACGAACGTAAATTTTGATAATCTAAATCACCTTTTCCATTTTGTAAACCAATTTTAATAATAACAACAATAATAGGTAGTTAGATTTCAACAAATGTTAGTACTGAAGCCACAAAATGTTTAATTGGGATTGCAAAATTAACAAATAATAAAATTATTAGCAGTAGTATAAACTGTAGACGGTAAAAACCACATAATCAGTGTCATCGGACTGAAGGTTGAACAAATAAAATTACGTATAGCCAATATCCTAAATAATTTAAAACTGATTATGTGCTCGCACAGTGAACAATATTAATATTGGCGAGTGTAAGTCGTAAATACGACAAAATGCCTGACTTTCCCTGGGAAAATAATTAGTTATATAAAATATTACCGATATCCTTGTTTCAGTGTGCTCTGTTGCTAGGTATACCTAAAGGGCACACGAGTTTTAGAAACAACTTATAAAAAAAAATTCCAACAGGAAAATTTCAAGAATACTAAATACCTTTTATTGTATTTCATAAAGATCTTCATCCGATGATATTAAATTCTTACTTTTATTTAAACTTAACTGAGAGATGCCATCTTTGTTTCAAACCATTTTTGGCAGGATTTCTCTTTTATGTTGAAAATGTTTGCTCAATTTAATCACAATACATAATTAAAGGAATGTCTTGTTATTAATATTGACTGAATGCTACAAATAGATATACAACTGTAATAATACTTTAAGGTCGTAGAAAAATCAATAAATAGTAAAATTTTACAAATATTTAACCTAATTATAATCATGATCATATACAAAATAGGTAAGAATTTTAATATTAACAAGCTCGGTAATATCAATCAGACAAGCTGGAAAACATAAATAGTAAGAACATAATTACGAAGTTTCACTGTAAGGTGTTCGCAAAATCACTGCACATGTCAAAAATGTGGAAAATTTTAAGGAAAAAAATACCGTTTAATCTCGTCCGGTCAAGCACAGTAGAACCTTTGAATATATATACTGTATAGAAGTCACGAGTGGATAGGATTTACTCTACGTTTTTCAGAAGCGTATGATGAGCAGCTTGGGAACTTCACCGCTGCAGTGCGCTGCAGTAACGCCCTGTATCGTCTTGGTTGTTATTTACACGTTAGAGCACAGCACTGTCGCCCGCTGTCATTTCCCCGCACCCCCCCCCCCCCCCCACCCAACATTCACTGCAGCTCAAGGTCGTTCAACGGGAAGGGGGGAAGGGGTGTTTGAAGAGTTCGACACTTGTCCGCCAGGGACCACCACAAGTCGATGCCCTAGAGATGGTGGCGATTGCGGCGGTGAATCAACCAACTACCCCAAAACCGTATTAGAAATTTTAACCTGGGCTGGCGACTTCTTTACAGTATATATATATATTCAAAGGTAGAACTGAAAGTGCTTGCTCGACGGGGCACAGACCGACGCAAGGAGGCACGCACCTGGTCCAGGTACTTGCTCTGCACGCGCTGGCGCGCCGCGCACATGCGGCACGGCTGCTCCCCGGGCGCGGGGAACAGGAGCTGGTTCACGACCACGTTGTGCGTGTCGATGCCGCACTTGGTCAGCTCCTGCACCAGCCGCTCAGTCTCGTACAGCGACAGGAACTCCGCGATGCACACGCACACGAACGTCGTCTGGTCCTGCGCACGTTAACACCGCACTCGCGCGTGCACGGGAGCCCCCCCGCTTCTTGCCGAGCAAAATAAAAAAAACCATCGCACCGCAGGGGGAAAATAAAAAAATGTTTCAACTGTCATGCTAAATCTTGTTCTAACGAACGTACATACTTGTAAATAAAGTGGTTTCAGCAGCAAAAAATTTTGTACATTGAACTTTATTACAAAAAAAAAGTTTAACTATGTTCCATGATACTCTTGTCAACCTGACTACTGAATTGTATACCAGAGTGTACTAAGATTCAAAGTGTTGATACTATTATTTCACCTGTGAAGAGAAATCTACGTGAGTAAACACACTAAACATGTAGTTATTTTTTACCTTCAGCTATACATGTAAGAAGATAACCAACTATTAACAAGCTTTCAGTTACAACTATGCTTTAACTTAATTTTAAAACAAGGTATACAGATACAGTTATATAAACAACGTATCATCACACTGCTTAACTAATTTAAATTGAATTTTTTAAAAAAATTTTAATTTTTATATTATGGTATTTACAAAAATAATTTGTTTTGAGTAAAAGTGATAATACTAAATTTTTTTTTAAAAGTGAGAATTTGTTACGTGTGCTTCTTAAGTTATTTTCCAATTTATTAAGTATATAATCTTTGTAAAATAGTACTCATTTTGGTAATTCGTAGCCCACATGCTTCACTGCAGTAAACAAAACAGCTGCGGTATGTACACAGTAAACATATCATTTACAGTTTTTTTTTTTTCCATAAATAAAATATTTATTGCCTGATATCTTCAGAGATGTGTTTCATATGTATTAACATGTAAATCAGTGTTATATGGTGAACTGACATGTTTTTCTGTGTTATTTAGGCTTTATCGCAATTCACTATAAAATCTTGTCCCTATGAAATAAAGACCTTTAAATGATTTCTTTTAACACACAACAATTTAATTTTATATACTTACATCCAGAATAAAAATTTTGTAGAAACTTCAAAATATGATTACAAGTTCTGTTTTGGAAAGCATGGTGTGAGGCTTATTCTAAATGACAAATGTTTTTGGGTTATGATCAAAATATTAGGGGTGCAAGACTTATTTGAGGGCGATGCTTAATTAGGTAGATACAGTAAATGCAAAACTCAAGAGAAATGATTTGATTACACTTTATGAATACTCCTTACCGGATTCCTGAACTGCTCATTTACTTGGCGTATAACTGTCAGCATTTCTTCCATTTTCTTTGAGAAGCTGTCTGAATTGAAGTCACTGATGCCCAACAAAGAACCCATCTGAAAAAATTTTAATACAGAGCTAATTAAAATATTGACTTTTTTTTCTCTGTCTGTCTTTTGGTTGTTGTACCCAAAATTACTTATCACTTACGTAGTATTAGTTAAGTCTAACAAAATTAGTTTTGTCAGGCTACAAGAGCTATCATTAGGTGTTTAAATTTTTAAAAATTACCCAAAATAAAAGTGCATTCAGCTAATCGAACACTTTAAATCAACATATCACAATAATTCCCATTCAGATCAGAACAAAATTTTGCTGAAATACTTATTCCAACTTACAACATATTGAAGCAAGTATCTTTACATTTTAATGTCAACACTAAATTAATAAAAACCCTTTGAAAGAATACTCTTCTTAAGTTTTCAGACTAGATAGAATGTACTGCACATCTGAATTGTACCAATTGTGTATGTGCTGCTAAATAACATTCTCATTTACACCATTATTTAAACTTATCAATAATTTAATCCTCTTTTTTTAATCAGAAACACAATAAGAGAGTACTACAGATGATCGCTATACGGTAAATATAATTTCATTATAGAACCCTCTAATGCAGATGTGTTCCAGAACACAGTTATTTGTCAACCAGTACACTAGGCTCAATACACATGGCAATATTATTGAATATTTTTTTTACAATATAAATTTTGCAACTCTTGTACATCAAAGACACTTAAGAAAAATTTATTTACTGAGATTTTAGTAAAGTACGTTCAGGATGTTTAAACAATTTGATGTAATTTCTTTTTACAACCCTAATAAACCTTAAAGCTGTTTCCCAGTTCATAGACAGAGAACAGGGAATTACTTCATGTTTCTCACCCCTCCTCCTTACAAAGTACTGGGTCAGATTTTTTTAAATCACAGTGTTAAGATTTGAGTGCAGGCTGGAAATTATGAGCAATTGCAAAAATTCAGAGCGATCTTAGGCACAGCGCAAAGCAGCGACGGGGAAGAGACGCAAACTGAATTCATGTTCACATTTTCAACTCGCTGCCATACAATGGCAATTAGTTTACGCAGTGATGCGTAAAAGAACAATTCTTAGCCTGCAGGTAGCACGACTCAAAACATTGGGACAGACGTAATTAACTTAATGCTGACCAATCTGTCACTAAAATAATTAAAATTATATGGATCTTAAATTTCATCCATACTCGCATTAACGTCAACCACAATTACAGGCAGAAGCTTGAAGGCCAGATTAACCCCAGCCCTTTACAAACCACAGACACAGACATACAGCTGCTGGGGGTTACCTGCGAGATGAGAGGTCCAATCTTCATCTTGAGTCTCAGCAGCTTGCCCAGACCCTTCTCCACTACTTGGGGGAAGGACAGTAGCCTCAAGGTGTGGCCTGTAGGAGCTGTGTCAAACACCACCACCGAGAAGTTCATTCCCTTGACCAGCCTGCGTAACAAAACCAGAATGCAGTCCGCTGCTCATCTGCCGAGAAACTGCTACAGCATAAGTATGTCTTGATTAGAGACAAGATTTTTACCGGTTTCATTTTTAAAACAGGAGATTTCAGTGTAATTGTTTTTAATTTTAATGAACACGCTTTACTCATAAATATAGCATATTATTAAATAAATATGACAAAAATGTTTCATAACACTTAATTCACCAAAACAGTTTATTGTGGCTGAAACATTAAGCTCTTATAAGAAACAATAATTTGTAATAAGTATTTCTAACCACTCAGAACAAAAATAATAAATCTACAAGTCATTGTTTGTTTAAAAATTGTACCAATGGTGTAATGTAAAAATGGGTTGGTAATAACAGTTAAAAGATAAAAAAGGAAAGAAAAAAAAATTTAAATTAAACCTATTTAGTACATAATTTGGTACAACTTTCATGCTAAAGATGTTACATTCCTAGAGTTGAATATATTAAAACGAAACAGTTGTGTTTTCAGTTAAAAATTTGATTAAAAATTATGATTATTTTGTGCTTTCAGATGCATTTTGGTGCTTTATGGTGTCTTAACTTGCATTTTCTTATTATATTGTCTATTAACATGCTTTTCGGTGATATTTTGGTTTTATTGCAATTCACCACATAATCTCGTCCCTAGTCTTGATCAATATTACACATTCTTTATTTGTATTCTTCAGTTTTCTTCCTTCATGCCAGGTTATTCAAACCCTCATTTAACATTTTTAAATTTGCTCCATAAACTACACAATACACATTAACATATTGTACTGAACTGAAATGATAATAATATTAAAAAATTTATTCCAGAAAATCATTCAAACATACACAGTAGACAGTAACTGTGGTTGACACTTGCAAGCAGCAGTAGCAAGATGATTCACAATCTACCAATCAAATAATGACTCATTCAGTTTTCAACTGTATTATGAATGTCATATAATTGTAAAATAAAATAATTATAAAAATTAATAATATCAAATATTTTCTTTCTGAATTCAATACTTATGCTTATAGTGTCCTCACACATATAAAAAACACCTGCCCCATCACATATACAATAAAGTTCTCTTGAGAATCTCCCAAAACAGAAAATTTCATGCATAATAAGTTTAAGAAATTTTACCCTTTTAATAAAATTTCCTTCTTAATAAGTATACATTTCCAAGTGCCAAGAGAAAATTCGTAATAGGGATTTACTGTACTTCATTCAGTCTTGCCTTACTGCAATAAACTAACAATTTTGTATCGCTATTAAAGATCAGCACGTGATAAACTCAATGCTTCAAATGTTAAATAATTGAATCATTTAGTATCAATAAAATTATAATGGACCACATTTTTTGGTGTATATTTCAATAAGCGAAGTTAGTTCCTGGAAATCATTGTGTATTTATGTTGCTTAATTATTAACATCAAACTACTGTTGGAAGAATTTTTTTTTTTTTTTTAATATTTTGCGGCAAATTTTTTCACTACGTTTATCACTAAACTCTTCTGTGCATTTTTTTAGTGTTCTCTGCTTTGCGACTACACTCAGCCCAGACTTCATTATTCCATTGTAAGCAGATGTTCCCACGCCGCACTATCACAGTGCCAGACTGACTGCCAAACTGCCAAGTCAGCGTGTTCACCGGTGCCAGCTGGCTTTTTACTTATCCTGCGACTATACTGCTGCATCACCTTGCTTCATCTGTTGATATGATTCAAGAGATGTACGATACTTCACACAAAAAAATTATTGATTCCAAACATACCATTAAGTTGCTAGTGTCTAAAATAATGTACTGTTACAGGCTCTCAATTTACTAACAAGTACAAGCAAACAAGTAGGTATCTATTCACTGTGTACTGCGGTCAGCAACCAATGAACAGGTTTGTTTATAGCTTGTATTTGTTTACAATCAGTGTCGGAAAAAGCGAAATAAATTAAGGACACTTAATATTCATTATAATTTACATCTTATTGTAACTGTAAAAAGTAACTCCATTTAGTTGAGACTTTATTTCATGTTGTAAACTAATTTTTATTTTATGTTTCAAATAGTTTTTGTTTTATTTATCACTGTACCAGGTACATATTTTACCAGAGGATTCCAAACAGTCTAATCAAACAGATTGGCCACAGCACCTAAACACACAGGGACCGTGACCAGCTTATTCTACTCATCTTGAAGCCCATTATCTCTCATTGAAGCTTCCAGTAGCTACAAAGATTTTCACCATGGGCACTTTCCATTAACACAGTTTGCAGCAATTATGTACCTACTTCATGACCTCGGCATAGCTCATTGCTTCATCTATGCCTGGGACGGCACCAACAATCTCTTGCATCACACCTTTGCTGAGTCGCATCGCTTCGTTCTCCCCCTCGAAATATTCATCCGGAAGCTCGTTGAAGCCAGCATTTGGATCAATCTCCTACAAAGATAAACTACGAAAATAAGTAATACTTCGCCAAATGATAAAATTTTGGACTAAAATATTTAAATTATATACTTATTTGAATAATTTGCACAAAAAATTCATAAAACATAATGCAGGTGTCCTCTTTATATCTTTGTCCTGTTAAAAATTAAGAACAAAAATCATGCATATATTCTCTATTTTTGTAGTCTATGTGGAATCAGCCGAGTGGAAGTGAGGCGGTGCACCGTCTTGTTGGAAGATAAAGTCTTTTGAATCTCTTACTAAAGTAAAAATTCACATAGCTTTAGTCATAATTACAGTTAAATTATTTTTAATTGTAAAGGTGTGAACTAGGGATTTTGTACAGCAAAGTAATTGTCAAAACTTCCATAAAAAAAACCTGTATGAATAAGATAAATGTCATAACCAGGAATACTGCCAAAGTTAATCATTTTAAATCTTTATGAACACATTCTCTTATATTCAAAGTAAAGTATAAGGTCTAAACAGATGTGGGGACTAACTTTATGACAAGTTAAATTTAAAATTTTTTTTTTTTATAATTGTAACTTAACTCATTTGTTTTGAAAGTAATTAACTTTTAACTTAAACTAGTTAGTTATTTGGCTGAAAAATAACATATTTTAAGTTAATTTAAAGGTAAATTTTTACTATGTAATCATTTAAATTAATTTTTGTTCTTTAATATATTATGTGACAAAAACCGATATATTTGCATGGATAGTTACATCTTCATCATTCTTTATATATGGTTTATAGGTTAGTTCAAATTTTTTCAGATTGATTCATGAATCATGTCTCCAATATTGAAAGCATTACACACTGTAACTTCTATCATCAGCCTCAGCGGTAAGAGTATTTAGCATTGCTGGGCATGCATGGAGTGAAAGAAGAGAAAAATTATTCAGTAACCAGAATTTTGAACTGCAGTTGCTACTTAAAATTAATAACCAACTTTGAAATTGATGGTAAAAGGTTCTGAAAAATCTGTATTAAAAACATAAATTTCAGTGTTGTTCATTATTTTTACAGTACATTTTTAAATGGCATTTAAATTTCTTGGACAGTGACTGATTAATGGCAATAAACAATAGCACCAATTTACAAATGCATTTTCAATATATGTATATGTAAGTTTTGTTACAAAAATTATTTAAGTGACTAAGATGTGTTTTCGAGTCTTACATATCCATGTACTATTTGTGTATTATTCCCATGAAAAATTTTGTGAAGTATCTTAACCATTTAACAGAACTACTTATTCCCATCCACTAACTTTTAATAAGTTACTTTTTTGAGCATTAACTTTTAATGTAACTCAGTTAAAATTTTTGCAATTAACTTGAGCTAGTTTTTAGAACTAACAAACTTACTCGTGTCTGGGTGTAAATTACCACAAATCTTACACTTTCTAATAATAATTTTGCAAACAAGATAAAACTGTAATATAAAATAAAAATTGAAGAATTGAAGAAACTAAGATATTAATTTCAAACACAACATTGTTATTTAATTTATAGTACCATATGATCTTTCTATTGCTATGTATATTTCTGACCAGAAGTATTGCCAGCTGTGCACCAAATTTCTTTAAAAAAAAAATGGGTTGTCTATAAAGTTGGTTTACGGACAATAATTTTACGTGATAACGTCATAAGAAAACATTGATGAAAAATTGCATACTTCTTATTTTCAAATATTATTTACAGTTTTTGCAAATTTAATATAAATAATTTGTTTAAATATAATCACGAACAATTAGTTATAAAAATAAACTGAAATCAAATCAATTGTCAATAAATTGTTAATTTGAAATGACGAAATTGGACAAATAAATCAAATTTTTTTAAATTGCTGCATTTAAAATGCCAGCCTTAACCTTTTTGATATTATAGAAGATTTTCTCGTATGGTGGTTGGCCGGTTCTTGCACGCTCGGCTCAGGCGGAACGGGACAATGAGTCATGCTTTTTCATGTGTGCAGCCGGCGTTCATTGATTTATAAGACGTTATCACGTTAAAAGAGTTGCTAAGAACAGAACGGAATAACTTATTCAGCATGACCCAGTTACACACCAATTGTTCTAAAAACATCTACCATCATTATGATACTTAGTAGGAGAGATTAAATGAGTTCCACTAACAGAAATTTATGCATAGCCACAATACATGCAAATCTATTCTATTTTAGCCATGTAAACATTTTTTTGTCACACTTTCACAGAGTTCTGCATCGTGTTTCCCATGCTTCGATACAATAGTACTCTATATCTCATGCTCATTATTACAATTGAGGCAAAATAGTAACTGCTGCTTTTTTTTCTCTCAAAAATATATAATAAATGTTTAAAGTAGGAACTTAATTTTGGTGATAATAAATAGTATATCAAAAGTTAGTCCACTTTATTTCTCTCATACAATCGTACAAGACTTTGTTGCTAATAATCCTCATGAAGGAAAGCAATTACGTAACTGTATTAATATTTGTTTCACCTTATTTCATTATTTCTCTTACGTCATTGATAGTACTCTCTTCTTTACTGGGAATATTTTTTTTCCCCCCAACACCGGCACTCACATTTATTGCCTTCAAGCACTACAGATAACATCTTTTTAACTTTCACAAAGGGAAAGTGTCATGCCATGCTGATACGCATTTCATTCCCCTAATTCCCCTTATCATCCTGCTTACCACTCACGGTATTCACCAACACACTGACAGCTCGCAAGACTTCTGGACCATAAAATATAAAAAGATCCAACACTTTCAAAGAACTAATTAGACTAACCATAGCAAAGAGGTTGTCAAAGCCCTTGACTATTGTTGGTATTTTAGAGAACTTCTGGTTAAAAGCATCTGAAATGTTGTGAGCTGGGTCTGTGGAAATTATGAGAACACTCTCTCGATGCCTCGCAAGCTGCACCGCCAAGCTGCAACTGAAACACGACAAAACATTTCTCACAAAATATGTCAAAAACTCTTGTCCACCTCTCAAATTTGCATGCAGATACCATTGTTCTTTGCAATTCTCAGCAATCTTTAGGAGGATCACAGATATGTGTTACTGCACACTTTTTCGACAACAATCCTGTCAATAACTAACTGTGTGCATTCATAAGTCACAAAATACATTATTTTTCGTATTTACAGCAAAAATTTTTGAACCGCCAAATGTAATATGGCACCTAAACAATGTAATTCATAGGCTACTATGCTTATGTGTTACATGTAAAGAATAAGGATATCATAGTTGAAGGAAATGTCAAATTTGGCAAAGCTTCGGATGTGAAAAAAATTAAGTGACCAATATTTTTAATGAGTACCAATTAAAAATTATAGCTGATAAGCAAATTTGTTTCTTATGTGGTTCTAGAGGTGTAATATTTCTAATCTAAACGTTTTCATTGTGGTAATTCATAAAACCTAAGTGAAAGGTTATATCAGCTTCTATTAAAATAATTTAAATTCAGTAACTACATTATTTCTTGCCAAATTGACTTTTATTTCCAGACTGGATTCTTGAAAAAACTGTAAATGTGGTTAGCCATGAAGTTCAGGAAAATTGTGAGGTTAAGGGATTAACAACTGATGTAAAATATTGATTCGCAAATAATATACATTGTTTAAAAACTAGAAGAAAAAAAGAGTGGTGTATTATCAGAACATAGAATCTTTGTTTACAAACTATGCATAACTCCACTACAAATGATTAGCTAACATTAAACATAGAGCCATATAAGAAAGTATTAAAATATTACAAAAGAATCATAAGTTCTATAGTCCTTAACACAACAAAATTCTCGTAATTTCTAAAAGTTTACAGTGACATCGCACTAACAGCAAAGCTTATCACACGAAACCTGTCCTTACCTACAAGTGGTTTTACCGACACCGCCTTTACCGCCCACAAATATCCACCTTAAGGATTTCTGATCAATTACATTCTTCAAGGAAGGTTCTAAAATTTCTTCCGTTGACATTTCACTATCATCTACAGCAGAAGCAGCCATTTTTTAATTCCTTGGATTACTAACACACAATATCGTAATGGGGACACTATTGGAAAATGGTAAGAAATATGTGAGACAAGTCATTGGAGCGAACCTGGGGGCGTGGCGTCTACCTGCGTTTTACCTAGGAAGAAATTCAGTAATGTGTATCGTGCTTCGCCAATACTATTTGGCCAGAGTTTTCCATAATGTCATATTGCGATATTTGCTAACACTACATTTGTTTTACTCGAAGTCTCTTTTTTACCTTTTAACTCTCGGGGCATCTTTGCTCATTTTACTGGCCGAAAACAATAAGGCGAATGGCCGTTTTACTCGAGAGAGCAAGAGAGAAAATACTTATATTCATATAGAAATATGGGACAATCAGTTGAATATACAGTTATCATTAGAAATTTTCTCTATGATTAAGTAGCATCGAATTCCGGCAAATCACACCAGAAGACATGTTTCTCCTCAACCAGTGATGTGGCCGAAAGAGTTCTAACATAATGCTATTTGGCACCCACAGTAACCAGTAACAACCATTTTCACACCAGGAAACGGAAGGAATCAATATAGTTTACATTTTTTTTTTTCCACAGTGTATTTATAACATATTAAAAAGGCCACATGGCAATACACTGCACATTAAAGACTACTGTTAACAGGACGAATGGAAATCATTTGTGTTTTCTTTCTCTTTTTCCCTTTCTCTCTATTTTCAAATGCCATTAAAATGTTTGTGCGTGCTGACACGCCAAGCACAACACCAACTCGAGGCCGTGCCGAAAAATTTAATGGAATGCGATTCTCCCTAATTCCTGTTATGCATTTCCGTACCATTCACAAAATTACTCTTATCGAATGCTATATATCGATAGGAAAGATGTTACACATAAAAATTTACTTTTTTTAATTTTTTCATTTGTTACGTAGTGAGTAGTATGTACACTACCTCTCTCTCAATGTCACAACCATGCTATGTTGTGAATTATAATTATATGCATTATATTTATATTGTTTGAAAAGTAAAATCCAGTGACTATAACCAAAGTGAAGAATAGATTTATAAATAAATATTTGCACACATATGTGGCTGAGAGTAAAAAAATCTCCAAGTCAGGTTTGTTTGTAAAAAATAAAAATAAAGCTTCACTTGTTACCAGTTAGAACAGTTAAGTTATATTGTTTTATCATGTCCTTTGTGCTTATGCCGTCCTTCATCTAAAGCTACTACGGAACTAAGTAAGTGATTTTTTTTTTTCAAAAAAGCGAATAAACATTTCTAGATAACTGTTGCCATTTAAATGATTAAGAATCATAGTTAACTTTAAAATTTACAGTGTTAGATCATATTTATGTATAAGTTTGTATCTAATTTCTACCTAAAATTTTAAACTATTATTAGTGCATTTATGGTGGTATTCCATGCCGTTCGGGCAAGGTAGCGAATGAGTACTGCCTTGTTGAGCTACAACCTAACCAAACTCGCAAGCCATATTCCAGAACATGACCAAACAAAATTCCACGAGGTAAGATAAAGGCAATTTGTTTTAATTAATAGTGCCCTGCGTGAGTCTAGAAATTGGTACGGTACAACACTGCCGTCGTCCGGGGTCTCGGGCTCGAGTCCCGGTGCAGCTCCTAGCGGGAATGGCTGTTGTTGATGTAGTGTTTCCGGGTGGGCGCCAGACTAGCTCTGTTTCTAGTCGATAGGTGGGTCGTGGGGTCGGTTGCCCTGCGTGGCCCACTAGGACCGTCGGCGGTGTTGCGTGGGATATGAGGAATTCCCTACTTGGCAGTGGTTGGGAGTCGTATGGTTAATTGATTAGGCGCTGAAGTAGTGCAACAAATGACGTGCGTCGTTTATTCATGCGACTGTGGGTTTGGTGTAATACCGTTGATTACACACCACGTCGTACAGAGGGTGACGTCACACAATACAGAAGTTACACAATTACATAAAGTTAGTCTGAAAAGTTATGTAATAAGGCATGGCACAAGTTTACAAAAATGTTATGTGATGGTGCGTTGCACAAGTTTACTGAATGTTATGTGGTGGCGCGTCGCACAAGTTTACTAAAAAACGTTCCAGGTTCAAGGTGTTGCACAAAATTACTAAATGTTACGTATTAGCGTGGCACTAGGCGGTTCTGAGCCTGGTTACCCAAAGAGGGGTGAGGGCGATTGGAGGCGGCCAATCCCGTATATCAATGTCTCGAGGCGGTGTTCGCGTCCACTGTAGTGGAGCGCGGACCGCAGCTAAATTCGTCCAAGTTCCCTTACGGGGTGGTGTCAGCGCCGGAGCGACTGGTTTTAGTTCAAGTTCTGTGGTTCGGGAGGCGGCCCGTGCCGTATACTGAAACTACCCCGCAGACCAAGTGTGGTGCAGGGGTTTTTAAAAGTTATGCGGCCGGATTAAGTCCTGGACCGAAAATTGGACCGGGTATGCACAGAGAGATTAGTAAAAAGAGGTTTCGAGGAAGTGAATATAATTACCAGAAGTGAGTTCAATGCAGACAATGGATGATGTCTCTCCGTGGGACGTGCGTCCGCCCCGGTACACGAGTCGACCTGTACTGGCGTGATGTCATGGCGTCCGGCCGAGGCTCGGTGTCCCTCGCGCCAGCAGGGTTGACCTCATTATGTTATTTTCTAATGTAACACGTCAATAAGAGATTTTAAGGGCGCTAAATTCCTACATTAATAATTAAGGCTAAATTAACATTACTCATCCCTTCTGCAATTTAGAGTTAGTATGTTTACGAATTATGTCCTTTAAATTATACGTCACACCAGAGACTGTTAGTCTCTTGCCGGACTGCTTAGGTGGGGGGTAATAACGAACACAAGGGGTTAATAATTATGTCACATGGGTTAATTAATTAATCTAGGCAGAAGGCCGCCAGGGGGACACTCACACACGTATCGACACTTTTACACACGTGAGTGCCCGGGCACTCCTACGTCGCACTTTCATTAATCAAACATTTAATTTATACGTAATATTGTTTAATATTCTGTGTGTGTTTTAGCAACGTGGTCGGCTGTAATGTCGGTCTGTTTATTATCGGGCCGGGTTCTACCTTGTCTGCTGGTGGCTCGCCTGACTCGGGTGGGCCATGGCTAGGGGCGCGTTCCGTTAGCGGGGCCGAATACTGGCGGTTGCAGGTTGGGCTTTAGGGTGGCCTTCGGTCGGACGACGTCAACACATTCTAGCTAACATTTCGCAGCCATAGATACAATTGTTTTGACAATAATCCTGGAGATATCAGCACCAGCTTATGAATTTAAAGGTGTTATTTTGAATTTTTCTCAAGTACTTTTTTAAAGTTGCGATCATTTCTTGTAATAACCATTCAAGTGTGCAAAATATAATTCAGGATATTTTCACTATCATTAAATATAATTTAGGGCGCCGTATTCCAAGACACAAAAATAAGGGTTTAGGTGTTGAATATGCAATACCTGTACCCTAACCATATTCCAAGTGCGCGATAGGACATGGCCAGTCCCTTATTTTTAGGGCACTGATTTTTGGTGTCCTATCTGTTGCCGATTTGATCCATAACTGTATATATATTTTTTCCTTTTTAATGAACTTGACGTCGGCCCAAAGGCCTCCTTAACTCTTACAGGCCTATATGTCACGCCAATGCCTTCTCCTGCCAAGTGGTGCTTCGTGGAAGTGTGTCTATTCGCCGAGGGTGCAGTGTAGACTTGTGTTTTCTTTTGCATGTACTCATTTTGTATTGTATTTCATTTTATATTATTTTGTTTTTATAGTTCATATTATTTTTTATTTATTTTATTCGTATTATTCACCGGGCGCCTAGGCCATGGTTCTCCGCCTGTGGCCAATCTGCGCGTTCCGCGGGCTCGCCGAGGAGGGGAGTCAAGGTCGTGGCACGTGGGGAGTCAGTCGCACTCGGGAGATGCAGGGAGGTGGACGCAGGGAGACGTCGCTCCACAGCTAGGGTGAGGCCGGCGTCGGCAACGGAGCATACAGTACGGGTGGGACACCCCTTGCAGTGTGCGGGGAAATTAAAGTGCGCGGAACCGGGCACCGCCCTTATTGAGATTGCCACAGGCGGGACTGTGGTAGTCCCATGTAAAGAGTGTGTTTTATCGTACATAAAACTCAGAAACTTCCTGCTGACTTTTATTTCCTGAAGTCATCCTGGGCAGGCTAGATCCCTTAGGCCACGAGGCACGAACCCTAATTTACCGCCCCTGAGCAGCAGGAGATGCGCGTCTAATAACAGGGACTAGCCGCGGCCTTGTCAAACTTTAACGGAACTTTTACGATTACAATTTCCACCCTTAATATCTTAAAAAACAGCAAACATAAATACGGCCAAAAATTCATCGTTTATTCTTGTACAACCAAAATTAAATATTTTATTTCACATTATATTCCATAGTTTTAAAAAATAAGCTAAAATTACAATGGATTCCACGAAGTACAATTGTTTATAGCCTCGCACAAGTCCTCGTTTAATAAAACGGCTGCCGATCTGATATCTTACAGGGGTTCAGTTAGGACACGTTTTGGAATATGACCTGAGAGTTAGGGTACGGCAGTTGCAAAACAAGGCAGTGCATATTCACTACCTTACTCAAACGTCTTGGAATACCGCCCCAAAATTTGTTCCCTAAAAATAAGGGTCTGGGGGATGGTATTCCAAAACATTCGGGTAAGGTAGCGAATAAGCAGAACCTTGGGATGCAACTGTAGGCAACCTAACTCGCAGACTGTATTCCAGAATGTGTCCAAACCCAATCCCTGTTAGGTAACATAAAAAAAAAAAAGCAGCAGTTTGAATTAACTGTGCCCTGCACTAGGCTAGAAACTGATTTAAATGCATTCTAACAAATGTTTGACAACCAACAATATATTTCCTACACCAAAAATCCTAAAGATAGCAGCACTATCGAGCGAACTAAATGGTTTGATTTAAATTTTCTTAAATATCAAGTTGTGATTATTTGTTTTTAAGATCATTAAAGTGTACAAAATATATTCCAAGATAGTTTCGCTATCATAGAGTTTCATTTTCACAGCCAAATGCTCGGTACGTCTCTCAGTGATAAAAAAAAAAGTCTCTATGAGAGTTAAAGTTGCGCTCAAACGAAGTTAACCAAAAATAGAATTAAACTATAGCTGCCAATATAACTGTTATGTAAAAATAAGGCTTAACATATTGTTTCAGATTTGGGAAATGTTTTTGTTTGTTGGTTTAGTTTGAAAAAAAAGGAGGGGGTGGGTCGCCAAAATGAATTCTTGCCCCAGGTGGAAACTAGCCTAGTTATAGATACCTGAGGATCTATACATTAAGTTTCGACACAAATCTGAGGGGCTTGACAAGTAAAGCCTAGATTATAAGCTACGTAAAAATGCCAGAACACCAGATGGGAAATGTTCAACAACAACATTATGGAGTAGGTACCAGCTTATAAACTATGCAATGCTCAATAATACAATGCAAGTATTGTTGAACTTCCAAATATCTTGCGTTTTGGCTTGCATTTTCAACAGCTATATTTGGAGAAACATGTTCTGAAAACTGTTGAAGACATGGATATATCGTGCAGAGAAACCCACCAAGTTCTTATTGTTATATATTTATCTCATAGTGAAAGAAACCAACTATTTTAAATCAATTTTCTTTGGATTTCATGATGAATACGATAAATCAACAAAAAAACCGAAGTAAAAAAAAACTGGTTTATACTGTTTTGGTTGCGAATTGGGTTCTTCATAAACACCCATTATTTTCTTGCATTGGTTGCATGTTGAATTTTTGCAATGTTGCATTTCTTGTACAATTTATAAACCCGACCTAAGCCTGGCAAATTCCGCAGGAACACAATGGACGTAACGTTGGAAGCGGACAGATACCTAACGCAGTTCGTGTCGTACCACGACTACCTGGACTCGCTGATCACACCAGTCGACATCAAGTACATCGGCAGCATCGACAGAGCGCGCGTTCTCACCGAGTTCGGAGCCAGGTTCGTTTCCGCTAGGTTTTGTTCGAACCTCGCCGGCTGCGAGATCGACGAGGTCATATAAACTAATTAATCAAGTGTCTAGTGTGTGAGTTTATCTGCTTTTCTTTATGTTCTAATTTAATTTGCTTACTGTTGGTGGATAGAGTGGCCAGTGTAACCACTCCCCACTACGGGTGAGAGCACCTCTGTTCATAAATCCAGCAATGGGTAAAAAATATGAGAGTGGACTATGCATACAAGTTCCCAGCCCTCCACATTTTTTCTTCTCTGGCCATACCATCCTCTGTCTCTTGTTTACTCCTACGCCATTAATGCATGCCCTTGAATCCCATATGTCTGTACCCAATGTTTTCTCTGTGTCTATGCAAGTTCTACCTGGACCCAACTTAGCATAATTTAAGATAGTTCTAAGCTAGGGGAGTTAGTAATGGTGCCAAAAGCTGTCATGGCTGGCCAATCTCCGCACAAAGCACACGATGCATTCGTCCCTTCCCTGCATTGCTAATTCCAGCATGACTAGGAATATAAGCTTCGGCCTGAGACACACCTAGGTCCCTCCCTAACCATGACCTCTCCTACAAATATATACACTGCTGTGTGTTCACGAAGAGAGTCAGTGGAAGCGAAATGCGGTCTCACACTTGAACCGATAATCGAAACGATCGGACAGTCAATAAATATGAACCCAGACAATACTGTGCATACATGTGTCCGTGAAATTCACGATATTTTAAAAGATAGTGTAAGTCAATAAATATAAATATCTTAGCACAACTCAAAACAAAAATAAAAATAAAAAACTGTTTACTTAGACGGCATATATAATGAGAAAGAACCTTGCTCTATCAATATAAACTTAAAAATAAAAGATACACTTTAAACTTGTAAAGGGCTATGCTCACGTTTTAACACGTTTCAACTCACATGATGACACTAAGAATTGAACTTACTCGACACCAAAAGTTGACAGGGAATCAACATTCTATCATTCAGTAAAAGTTCAACTTTTATTGAGCATATGTTCGCGCGAAACGATTCTATTTCAATTTTAGTGACTTCTTCCGGCCGAAGGCCACCTCAAAGCCCGACCTGCAACTGCCAGTATCCGACCCCGCTAACGGAACACACCCCTAGCCATGGTCCACCCGAGTCAGGCGAGCACCGGAACAACAGGTAGAATCAAGTACCATGCCCTAATTACTCAGCCACCTCACCCCAGTTCATTTGAAATTAGACACAAATTAATAGTAACGCCACTTTTTATTAAAATTCCCGTCCAAGGAAAGTGCGACATAGGAGTGCCCGGGTCACTCGCGTGGGAATTTACGTTAATACATTTGTGAGTGCTCACCTTGCGGCCTTCAGCCTAATTTAATTAGAGTTTTGTGTAACGTAATTATGACCTCCCCGTTTTTTGTGTATAACTCGCCACTGGAGCAGTCAATAAATGACGAACAGTCTCTGGTGTGACTCTTATTTTTCAAACGTAATTTATGTAAACATGTTAAATCTAATTTTTAGAGAGTATCTGCAAATTAGGTTAATCCTTATTATTTAATGTACGAATTTAGAGCCACTTTCAACCTCTTGTTATTTAAATAATTTCCAAATAACTGAACTTTAGAAACTTTGGCGCGAGAGAATGCAGAGACCTTCCCTCGCGCCAAGGGAAAACACCAGTACCGAGCGACTCGCGGACCGGGGCGGACGTGCGTCCCACGGGGAGTCATCATCCTTTGCCTCCACTGAAATTCACTACTAGTAACGATAGTCATTAATTAAAATCCTTTTCGTTGCTTAAACTCCCCGTGAGTACCCGGTCCTTTTTAAGGTGTAGGGCCTAACCCAGCCGCTTAAATATAAACTCCCCGCACGAAGTATTACGCGGGGAAGTTTTCAGCATACGGCACGGGCCGACTCCCGCCACCAATGACTTTTTGATAATCGTCGAGTGCACAGGTACCGGCAACAACGACGCATAGGACTTGTAACTAATTTAACTGCGAGCCGCGGTCCACAGTGGTGGACCCAGGCACCGCCGCTTTTGTAATTTTCGGGATTGGCCGCCTTCAATCGACCTCCCCTTTAACCTCGACTGGCGTGAGGGTTTAAGATTAGTGATGGCGCATCAGAGCGCCCAGTGTTAATTTAATGTTATTTCGTAGGGTAATTCATGTGCATCGTGTAAATGTAAACTGCAATTGTAACTGTTCGAACCAATCAAATGTCCACTCCGCACACTCCGTGCGCGACGTGTTACCGACAGTACAAAACCGAATCCGTGTGTGTTATTGTGAGAGTTTCCCTAACTCAGCCAGGAATCAGCGTGTTATGCTGCACAGGGCCTGCAATGTGTTAATAGCCAGGGATCCCTCCAACCGCAACCACTGCCGACGGTCCTAGCGGGCCACGCAGGGGCATTCGCACTCAACGACCCAACTTTTGGTTGGACACAGAGATAGCCTGGCGTCCTCCCGGAAACACTTTCATTAAAAACCAGCCTCCCCGCTAGGAACCACGCCCGGTCTCGAACACGAGAACCTGGACGACGGCATTAGTGATAACTCTTCACCACTGGAGTGAACCACGACAATTTGGACACCCGACTGGTAGCAGCCTTAAATATTTTCAATGATTTCAAAATGGAAATGTGCAAATGGCATAACTCACTCGTAATACAAAAGTTGCTGATCATAATGGGCACTGTCTTCGAAATCAAACAAACATTCAGTGGCAGAAAAAAGTTGAGGAATTAGTAAAATGAGAATAGGCTTTTTTATATTTAGAGGGTTAATTTTAATGCTCTCAAAAATATTAACAATTCGCAAAAGATGCCAAGTTGACCGATTAAAATCGCCCTGTTGAAACCGCGACTATTTGTGTTACAGGAACTTAGCTGAAACTCTCACAGAGGACGAGTTCAGGGCAAAGCGAGCTGCAGTTGTAAAGACTCTCAGTCGAAAGCCTCACCTTCTATGCAGCGCCAACCTGCAGTTTGAGGATACATTCCTGGCCGAGCTGGCTGAGCGCGAGAAGCCGAATCGCACCGGACACATGTTTGTGAGTGAATCAAACATCTCAGTGACTTTTCCAGGGAGTTTGGAATTGTCAGGATACAGCATACTGTGACGAAGTTAAAGCCACCCATTAACCTCTACATCACCATATTGTTCCGCCCAAAATACTGCGTAAATGGTGCTTATGATGATGGTTAGTAAGCATGTCGTTAAAACCAGTCACTTTTATATTTAAAATGGTTTTCACATTGCAAAATACTACACTTCCGCTAATGTTTTGGGCGTCTAACCAATATGGAGCAACAATTAGTTGACAAAAAAAAGTGGCTTCACACAGTTACCAAGTAATTACACATACATGGCCACCCCAGGATTTTTCTCCATTTATCAAGGCAATGCTGACCCAGCGTTGTAGCCATGGCTGTTGAGAGAAACTAAGAGACCGGGGCAAATTATTTTGTCGGACCCCTACCCTATTACATAATGTAGGCTACAACTTTTCAAACCTCTCAGTTAAATAATTCTGAAGACTGTAAACATTGGCATGGCCGTAATTGTAAATGTGATATGGGTAGATCCCATAACTTGTAATGTTTCTTATCAATTTGTTAGCAATAGGCTTTCAACTTTCGTCTTTCTATCAGGGTAAAATTACGCATAAAAAAATCTCAAAAATCCTCGAGCGCCAGGTATTCTCAACCCCCACCCCCCTTAATTACCTAATTGTTTTTGGGCGAAGGCCCTGTTTGTAATTTGTAATGTTATCAACAGATGTTGTGTGATTGTTACAAATACATGTGTGCTTGCAGTTGAGCGAAAAGAAGCAGCGAATTTTATACCCACAACATTGTAATCCTTCTCTGTGGCAGAACCAAAACTTATCACAAGTCATAAATATATCATGTACTTATATTAGACCTTAATATGTGGAACACAAACTTAAAAAAAAATAGTCCAACCTTATCATTATTCTGTAACCACATGACAGTTTTAGCGCAATAATGTGTTAGTGTAATCAGTATACATGCATAGCACTTCAAATTTTATCTATGGAACATGAATAACTTAGAAGGAAATAAACATTTAAAAATATGTAATAATATTCACAATTGGCAGGCCTTGGGTCTGTTAAATGTTTTGTGTGAATTAGTTGTTGAGTTATTAGGAAAAATGTATTATTTCATAAAAAATAACACTGTTCTAATGTTTTTAGTAATTAAAAATGTAAACTTAGAATTGTTTTCTGTTAAAATTATATTTAAAATAAAATTATGATGAAGAAAAAAATAAAAAATGTATAAAAATGTTCATGCAACAATTATAAAATAATTTATGGTTTTTGTGCTTCCTGATAAAGGAGCATTCAGTGACGTATGCTGTTTGGAATAAGCCATTAAATTGCTAAAAAGCCGAAACAGTGTCGTGAAAATGCGTGGACTCGACACGGCCCCAACTATGGCAGACGATCATCTTCCTGAGGGACGTCGTGGCCGGAAACGAGGTGTCGGCATACATGGACTACGCGGAGCGCCTGGAGAAGGACGACTGGCGGCCGATCTTCGAAGGCATTCGCCGCCTCGTGCCGAGAATCTCCGACCTCAGCTACCGCAATTGGAAGATGGGCGTCACCTACTTCAACGACTCTAGGAACTTCACGGTAGCGTCATCGTTCCTGTCAACAAATTTCACCTTAAATTAACGAAGAATGCTTGTTACAAATTATCCAAGTATTTTCGTACATTTATCGTTATCTTCGTAGATTTATGGATGCATAGTTCTTTTTCGTTAAACATGAACCCACAAGAATAATCGAGGTGTATGGAAAAATATTCAAAACCTATTTCAAACCCATGCAAAGAAAACACACTTCTTTTACATGTGTGCTTATTTTGTATATACCGAAACACATAATCGCGAATTTGAAATACAGCGTAGTTTCTACGAAGGTCCAGTTTTCTAAATTTACGAAGTGCTCTTCGTTTATTTAAGGTGAATTATTCGTTGAAAAGTCCACAAATTTACTGTAATTTCTAAGTGTTCGTGTCTTCGGTGTGGGGAGTGCTGACAGATTCAGGTGCTGGGCAGGGGAGGGGTTAGCTGACCCCCTCCTCTTCCGAAGTGGAAAAACAAAGAGCAAGGAGATGTAGTTTGAATATTTGTAATTAATCCTACGACTCTAGTATTCAATTTTTTATTATATATGTTATTCCTTCTATTATAGTTTATTATTGTATGGCCCTGTGTGAAAAAGGTTGAATTCCGAAAAATTCCCCCACCCCTTCCAACCCATCACACCCATTTCACCCTTCTGTTTGAGCTGGGTATGCCTATGGACTGACGACTCACTTGCATATGACTCTGTTATTTTGAGCTATCGCGAATCATAGGAAAAGTATCCTGGTTTTACGCCACCCTGAGGTCAGAAAAATAGCAGTAAGGAGTCATCGAGATCACACTGTTCGAATGCAGTATATTTTAAACAACTTTTCACATTACTACAACGAGCTGTGGGCTTAGAAATGTTGGCATGTTAATATCATGCAGACAAGAATACAGGGAAAAAATGGGGGGGCACCCTTGTTAACATCTCGTCGGCATCTTGGTCATTAGAGAATGGAGCACCCATGGAAAGAACGGGCGAGGGAAACGAAAAGACCCAGAGAAAACTGTCCAAGTCACGTCACGGCAAGGCAACGCACACCATGTTCTCTGAAGCCAAACCTACCGACAATCAAACCCGGAGGCAAGTGGCAGGTGTCCGCCTTTCAACCATTGTGGACCATAAGGAAGAGTGATGAAGTGGGGAAGGGGAGAATTGAGATATTGAAAGACACCTTCCTTCCTTTTATAATTGTAACTTACACCATTTGAAATTATGTATTCTAGGAAAAATGGGGGGAAACATCAGTTTATAACCTAATTTTTCCCGACAAAAAGAGCTTAAGAATCCGTATTTGGTAACATGGAGGGGCCTGTCAAATTTGCATAATTTGACGACAGGCTTGTTTGCAAACCCTTGATAACTAAACTGACCCTCATAATTGAATCATGGGCTGTTCGTCTCATACTGAAAGACTAGAAGCCAACAATAAGCAATCAAATAAACTCAGGACCAGACAGTGGTCAACAAAGCTAAAGGGTATTATGTGGCACCGCCCTGATTATGAATAAATTTGTAGAGCTTAACCAGGAACCAGGAAACAACGCAAATTTTTCAGGTCCCTAGTAATATGATGTGTATCATGCAGTATATATCTTGTGGGTAGAAAGGCTGTTAAGGTGATAAAGGGATGCTCAAGATAGGAAATATGCTTTGAAAAAGTGGGTCCAGAGGGTAGAGAGACCATGAGAGGAAGATCCGAAAGGAATGATCCGAATGGAGATCCTGGTAAGAACAGGGCAGAAATGGAATGGGTTGGAGGAAAATGTGTTGGAGGTGATAAGTGTGAAACCTACGGAGAGAGCTTAACGGGAAGAGATTCTTCAGAAGAATGCTGCAATTTGTTTAACATGCTGAATTTACTGGCATATACTCCCATGAAGGGCAGAGTCCACCAACATGTGCTCTCGAGAGCCACACGGAAATGCATATGCTTTTTCAATGCGATTTGGAGATGTTTTAGGAGGAGCTGATACAACCAAACCCAGCAACAATGCCACCCCTCCCTAACCATTCAGCTAAACTGTGGTTGATTCAGAGGAAATTACTCCCTAAGCATATCCCAAGTCTATTACATCTCTGGGACCCCTCAGACAAACCCAGAGAGCCTTTTCGCTGCTCACTGCGCCCGCCCTTCTACGGGGATTAAAGGGTGTGAGCAGTGGCGAGGCGTGAGGTTAACATGAGGGAAAGCAACAACTCCGTTCAACCAAACACAAGGGGGGGGGGAGGAGGGGGGGGAGGGGGCCCTCCCCCGGGAAAATATGGATTTCAAGGTACAAAAAGGTGCTATTTAAGTAGTTTTCTTAACTGAACATTGACTATTCCACAGGTAAAAAAATTGACATTTCTTTTAAAATTATAAACTATTTTTGAAAAATAATAATGTTTTGCATACATTATTCTGATAATAAAATACCTACTCTACATTATTTATATACTAAGTGGGAGTGTAGTATCATCGATATCTGGTACAAAATATATAAACAGACAACACATGGCAAAGTAAGTACTCAAAATAAAGAGAAGAAGCTCATAAAAATGTACTAGAATAGTAAAAATTAAATTTTGGTATTTTTTGTACGAACACAAAAGAAACTATCATCATACGTGATCAGAAACTCTGTTAACTGGTACGTGGTTATTCACAGTCACTCCAGGGAGATTGCAACTCTCGAGCTGGGATACCGTATCCGCCACCCGCGGGACGCGGTCGGTAGCAGTTGGCACTGCTAGGCCGCCTCCCGTACGCCCACAAATCCCCCACGCACTGCCAGCCTTCGGTTACCCAATAGGGCGCAGGGAACTCCCAGCCAACAGCCCGCAAGAGAGATGCGCGCGCCCCGAGAGACAACCGCCGACTGAAACGCGACCTCGCCACCTGCCCCGCCGAACTGTAGCGAACATAGCCGAAGCAGTCGGCGGAAGAATTCCACCGTCTGCTTCGGCCATGTACGCTCCAGTTCGGCAAGAAAGCGCTACCTTCGTAGCTTCTACCATGTGTTTTTACAGCCAATCCCCTCCTCGATCCTTTGTACCGTGCCACCCCCCTTCCGAAAGGAAACTACTGCGGCAGCCTTCCCGCTGAAAGCGGTCCTACCAGCGCTTCTAAACCTAGCAACGCTTCTAAATCAGCATGTTTTGTGTGTCAACGAGTTCTTTTCTTATAGCGCACAGCGCACAGTATTGGGTCCCAAGAAGATAATGTAAAAAATACATACACCTAACTGCACGAGCCAAAGTAAAATACTATTCTGAATAAAATATTTATTTAAAAAATATATTGTCTGGAAACTGCCTGGGCAAGCACTGCTTGCCTTGCTTGCCCTGACGAGACGCCACTGTGTGTGAGAGTGAAGTGGAAGGAGGACTCCTAGCCCAATTGCAAGCGGATGTGCAAAGTTGAGTGTGACAGATCCGCGGCCCTCCTGTCGCCGCAGAACGAGATCCACCCGACGCACGGGCTGACGTTCAAGAACCTGCACGACAGCGAGACGCTGCTGGTGGACCCGGCGCTGCCTAGCCCGGGCAACGACTCGGTGATGGTGGTGGTGACCACGGCGAGCTACCTGCAGGTGGTGCTGTACGACCACCTGGTGCGGCGCCGGTGAGCGCCAACAGCTGGGCCTCTGCGGGGAGCAGTGCTCGCTGGGGGGAGTCCGACGTGGATACAGCATACATCACTAAGCGTTACTCCCTTTTGTCTGTTGTGCAATTCAGTCAGTGTTTGACACTATAAAACGTTTGCAGAAACAATGCTTAGTGTCATGATTCTTATATATCTCAGATATGTACATTTAACTTTACTGAGCTGTCAAATGTGAGCTAAAATAGAGGAACGCTTCAATTTTGGTTCATTTGAGAAAAAGTGTTTTTAATATAAATAATTGGTGACAATTCTGTTGTTGAGATGAGTTAAATTATGCAATACACTTCCTTCCTTCAAATGGTTTATATGTACTTGAAAGTGTGAATAACTTCAAATATATTTTTTAAAAGTGCTGCTGTACCACTATTGAAATAACGGGTTATTTTTACCTATGGTTGTTACAAAGTGAACAGAAGTATAATTTTGTATTCTCCTCGCCGAGCCTGTATCCACATTATCGGTCTTATTAAAAAAAAAAGTAATGTTGTAAACTTTGCAGACAAGCTGTGCCTGATCTCGGATAAATTGGAGCACAACCCGTTTATAAAACTAATGCGGCCTGCAGGGGCGGCTTTGGGAATCGTACCTGCCATTTTCATGTTTATTATCTTTTTTGTCTAGTTTTCTCTACAAAAAATATGGACATTAATGAGAAAAGGAAGAATTGAATTGATATTAACATAAAATAACATAACATAAAATGCTGGTCAATACCCTTTCAATTCCAATTGAGTTTTCTTGATACTTTATTAAAAAATTACAACATTTTACTTTCATGTTTCATATAATATAATATAATTCACTGAAATTTGAACATTAGAATTAATTAAATACCTAGAGTATTATTGATAAGAAAATAATATCCAATTTTCTTTAGATAAATTAGCAAAACCAAAATTCAATTTTTTGGTTAGCTTAAAAAAAGTTAATTTAAAGAGTTTATTTTATAATTTTTCGGTGGAAAATTTTAAACCCCCATTTTTTTCTGGGTTTTATTCAATTTACCCCTCCCCCCTCCAACCCCTTCCAAGGCAACACATTAGGCCCTTCAAAAGTAAAAGCCTAGAGGCCTGCAGAATCTAGGGCTTTCGAATATAAAGTTATAACTTATAATGGGTATGCATAAAAATAATAGTTATACATAAAAATTATGACCTGTTATTAAAATATAATTAAAAGTTTTAAAAATTTCCATTTAAAAGGTTTCAAAATATTCTGTTAAAATCCGGTTTGACCTTACCTGAGCAGTGCGTTTATATAATTATATTTATATACATTTTTTACAGTTGGATCATTCTTATTTATCTGCAAACTATTTAAACAAACGTGCCAGTTTATTCTTGAATAAAGTTTTTTTTTTTTTTTTTAAATAGATCTACTATGATAGTGTTGTTCGTGTGAACAATTATCATATTTTATTTATTGTACAATATTACAATTTGTAATGTTTTTTACGATGGTTACACATCGTGTTCTTGTTTGAGTAAAACATGTTGTTATGTAGCAAGTTGGTTTTACAACAGACTGACCACAGCCTATCCATGCAAGCAAGACAAAAAACTTATTTTTACTTGCATTTAACCTCTTGTCGACAGCGAGGTCGTTACCACACAACCATAATAACAAGGGATATTTGGAAAATGAACCGCTCAAGACCTACTATACGAAACCCTCCCAGCTTTTTCCTGTAGTCATTTCGGGAAACCGCGGAAAACCCGAAAACGGGATGACCCGGAAAATGATTCGAAGCCGGGTCTTCGTAAATACGAATCCAGTGTCTCACCACTGCGCCACGCGATCCATTCGTGCTTAATTTCCACAGCTGGGACAAACCAAGTGCTACCAGCACGCGAGCATTGCAGCAGATCATCATCTATACTCTGTGTCATGCGTAGATTGCAGTGGCGACCACTTTTGCCACATTCTACCCGGCTTGTTAACATTGGAAATATACTTTGGATATAATCTTTCATTATAATAATTTGAATATATTTTTAAAAATTTACTATTTGATGATATTTTTAAAACAGTAATTTAGTGTATATTGATAGTATTAGCACAGTTGTAGTCATTCTGAAAAAAAAATATTAAATGATAAAAAGCAATTATTATTTCATTATTTCACAGCTCGTTACAATTAATAACAAGGCATTCCATAAAATTACGTGCTCAAAAGAGAAAAAAAAATTAATGAAATAAAACATTGTTGAAACAAAAACAGTGGGAAAACAAGATAGTGTTTTTTTTATTTGTAATTATTAGATACAGATAATTAATATTATCAGATGGTGCTCTTTATGAAATACAACAGGAAAACCTTATTTCCAAAATTCTCATTCTAAATGTTACTTTACAAAATACATTGTTTCAGTTAAATAATAAAAAAAAAAATCATTACCATTACAAAGTAGTATCTAAAACGTTTTTTCTCAATGGCGTAAACTTGGCAACAGAGCGCTAATGGCAAAAAACGTGCATTGGAAAAAGAGAGTTAATGCCCAAAGCAATCTAAGAATGAAACGTACTGTACAAAAGTAAAACACCCAGGGGGAAAATAAAATAGTATGAATAAAAAACCGTGCACAAGTGCCACGGGGAAAGTCTAACCATACTTTCGCTTCTTGGACTGCCGGAAGTCTCGTTTCTCTCTTCACGGTCAACCACTCGCGTGTCTGCTCCTTTGTCCAGCCGTGTTTAGCAGGCGGCCGGGAACTTGAAGGCTGAGGTGACGCCCAGCTGGGCCCAGTAGGTGCTGGGTCGACACTCGCTCTCCGCGCGGCTGATGGTGTGAGACAGTCAACAGCAGTAGCGTAGCTAGGATTTGTATATGGGGGGGGGGGGGAAGGGTTTAAGAAGCATGGTCCCCCCCCCCCCCCTATTAAAGCGGTGGTCCGGGGGTCCTCCCCCGGAAAAAATTTGGATTTTAAGGTGTAAAATAGTGCTATTTGAGCAGTTTTCGGTACTTAACTTTAAATATTGTAATGGTAAAAATATTCTTAATTTTTTTAATAAAAAAGTTGCTTGATGAAGTAAGAAATTAATTAAAGATATTTTAATCAATCTAAGTGCCTTGTCCACGTCCACTCAAAATCATAAATCATGCTCGAAGCTCCACAATACAAAAAAAAAAAAAGAATAAAAAGGGTTGGGTTTCGGCAGAAGTGATCTATTCCTGGAAACAATTAGCTTTAGCTTGAAGAGTTACATGACACCATGTCGTTGTCTCAATTCTATACACACACAGCGATCATTACACTTTTTGAAGCCCAGTCAACACCTGCTTATAATTATCGCGCTGGTTAAATACAATAGGTGTAAGATATTTGAAAGCTTGGGACCCGTCACGGCGTCACAACCTTATAGCTTCTGCTCGTGACAGGGGTAGGGGAAGGGCAGGAGAATCGGTAGGGCTCGCTTACTCTTCCCCTCCAGTGCAGTGGCCGGTGATAGCAGTAAGACACCCTTTTAGCTAACCTGCTTTCAGATAAGAAAAATAATGGGCGGTAAGGGGGGGGGGGTTAAAACCCCTAAACCCCCCCCCCCTGGCTTTGCCCTTGGTCAACATTAACTTTTACAACGAAGCGGCCAGGGGCTGGCCATGAATGCATCACCGCATGTAGCCTACTATGCGCAAAGCCGATTTCGCTGATGATCTGCGCCATGTTTGCGAAACGACACACTAAACACTGGCTGAAGGGAAGTTTTAGCGTCGTGGAAACAGTTTTAGAGAACTGTAGCATATGGAAGTGGTTGTGTTTAACGACTGTAATTATGCTTTGTATGCATTCACAATCAGTCGTTGGGACCGTGCGCAGAGTATTTCATTTCTGGTGGGGAGACAGAACCACTTTTACTAGCTGTTTATTTCAAATTCTTACCATTTGTTGGTGGGAATTATATATGTATCGTGGGGGGTGGGGGGGGGGGGAATTATATCTCCCAAACCCTCCTTTTCATGTATAGGGTAAAGTCGGGAGAGATGCCGCAGGGGGATAGATGCCGCAGGTAGTGAATCATCCTGAAGGCCATGAGTAACCGCGCTGCCTGCCAGTCGAGTGGAGAGTCTTGGAAGTGAATGTTCTTTGACAAGTTTCGTGCGGACCGTGCAGTGCAAACTGTTGTTTTATGTCGATTATAACGAAGAACTGTCGTTTCAAGGAGGCTTGAAAACTTTCAGGTAACTTTTCAACATCATGCTGAGTCAATAATCTTCGCAGTTTAACTGAGTCTTGCTATTTTATACGAAAGTACAAATCGTTTTCTTTCTCGCTGTTGTGGTTAGAGGCCGTACGCCATATTTTTTTTCCGTTTAGCTGGGTGCGGCCATGGTGTAAGGAAGGGAAGGTGAAACCGTGCGCAGGTTTTCCACCTCCACGCGCTCCCTTGCTACGTCACCTTGGTTGTAGCCAGCGCTCTTCTTCCAGGCGCTTCCCATTCATTTAATCTGCGTCTCGTGCGAACGTTTGTTACTGTTAATGCTTACATAACCCTGAGTGCTTTTATGTAGCTGTGCAGTGTTCGGATTTCACGATCATTTCAAAAATACTCGAGATTCTGGAATAAAATATTTTTCTTTTCCAAAAAAATTAACATCTTTGCAATAATTGGGTGAACGTATGCAAAAGGAAGGACAATTTCTGTGTTAGCAGATTTAAGTTTAAACAAACGTTATTTTAAGTATAAATTTCACTTGTTTTATAATACGAGTATTTATTTTTAATTTTTTTGTATGATTAACTGTAGATTAATATTAGGTCAAGGAATATATTTTGTGCTAAATACTGAGTTGTTATCTATAATAATAAAGTCTTTCACCGTAAAAAGGTTATTTATTGAATGAATTTATTAAATAATATTTAAACGTATATATATACATTAATAAAACTCAAATCAATGGTTTTAAAAATGTTTGTGTGTTCGGGCATCAGCGAGAACTACAGAATTTATTTCAATTTAATTTTTTTTTTGTTTGTTATAGAAATAACCTAAACGCTAGGTTGTGTAGCATTAATAAAGGGGAAAAAATATTTCATCAATGCGTGTAAACAAATCGAATAAAAGTAGGAATGTGAACCCCCTATACATCAAAAAGAAACATGCGCATTTTTTCTTCTGTTCAAAATGTTATCTTTAATGGAGTGGGGAGGACGTATTATATATATAATTTAAATATAATATTTAAATACACACGCAGAATTGTGAGATATTAATTATAAAATATACAGAAACGAAACAGGTTTACATACAACCACTTTTGAAATTCGAGGTCTAATATGTTTGTTTTAAATGAATTCGTATAGGCTTTGGAAAAAGTAAATTTTTATTTCATTACTATTTCATTACTATTCATACGTATTTAAAATAATAATGTTAATGCAAAATACCGCTTAAAATGCGGTGCGTAAAAGTGAATTAGCCTATTTCTATAGTTACATGTGATCATACTGATTTTAATAATATGTTAGTAACCTAAAGGTACCTACTTTAAGATTTCGGCATTACAATCTGCTTTTGTTGTGTTATTTGGTTATTTTACACACAATAATGAAAATTAACGTAAATGAATTCATTGTTATCAACTTTTGATTTTGCCAATTTTTTCCATTCAAGCGTTTAGATAATGGTACAATTTTGTTTAAGAGTTTGTGTTTTATGCCTTAAATAGCATTTAACGCGTTTAAAGAAAATGCCGTTTTAAATACTTAAAAATAAAGTTTGCAGGGAACATCGCTCAGTACATTCTCAGCGTAATGCCTGCAAGCTGTTTTTTTTTTTTTGCCGAATATTGTAGAGCTATTTGGTTTAGTAGGCCTAATATGTTTTGAATATATTTTTTTAAATATATTTTTGGTCATTATTTATCCTTTTGTTTATTGTTTGTAACTAAATAAAATTAAAATTAGTAAATAAACCAAAAGCGCTAATGGTTATGTAAATTACAAATAACTATTTTAAAAAACTTTATGTCCTGAATGTTTATTAGGTAACTATTTTATTAATATTCATAATAAATATTTTTGAAGTGTATTCATTCGAATTCCCATTACAATTCTGTGTCGTTTTATGTAAAATATATTTTTTTTTTCGACAGTGCTGACATTCATGGCCATTGCGGTATCTAGATAAATACAAGACCCAGTCAACATTTTGAAGTGATGAAACAGCTGAAAAAATATTGCTTCATTAATTTTATTATTAATATAAACCCCATGTGTTGATACTATTATATTAATTTAAACTGTATGTTCTAAATGCATGCTATACAATGCACATAGCAAAGTATTTTTACGCTTCGTGGTAACTTACTATTCGAACGATTTTAAATGAACTGTCTCTGCGTCGTATTCCCGTAAGCGCGCTGCGTGTAGACCGGGCGGTGCGACCAAGGTGACGTAGTGCGCAGTGGAGGACGAGTTTGGGCGGCCGGACGGTTTCACCTCCCTTTCTTTACACCATGGGTGCGGCATCTCTCCCACGATTTAAGGAGAGATGCCGCATCTGCGATTGGGGTAAGATGCCGCGCTTCAGCATTAAATGCGTGTACAAATGTCATGGTTTCAGAAGGAGGTGGTTAATAATTTTAGTAGTATATAATCCTAGCAATATAAAGGAATTGTCAAGAGATGTAAAAGGTTAAATATCCAAGGAAAATTGGTTTTTTTCATTTATGTAGGTTAATAATAAAGTAGATAACGAGGTAGGTAGTGTTATTGTTAAAGGCCTCGCCTTATTTTAGCTTTCTTTCATTGTTGAGGCATGGTAGCATAATACACAATATTATTGAATATTTCTTTTTATTTCAGAGGAAATGCCACGTGTTGACACACGTAAAACTGATCGAGCGGCATGGTCACAAGAGGATTTGAACAATGCTATGCATGCTGTAATAGAAGATAAAGTGAAAATTAGGGAGGCGGGAAGACGTTTCAACATTCCAGAACGAACTTTACGTAGGCGACTCATTTCAAGAAATTTTGAGAAACGAAATCTAGGCCCTTCATCGTGTCTAGGATATGAAGCTGAGAAGAAATTAGTTTCTCATATTGAAAAATTGCAAGCTGCAGGTTTCGCACCGAACAGGAAAACCGTCCAGAAACTAGCTTACGACCTTGCTGTAAGTTGCGGTATACCCCACAAATTCAACAATGAAAGGCAGCGAGCGGGTCGGGATTGGTTCAAATCGTTTATGGAACGTAACGTTAACCTTTCTCTGAGAAAAGCTGAAGGAATTTCTGTTCTCAGAGCGCAGGGAATGAACAGAGAAGAGGTTAATAAATACTTTGATTTATTAACTGCTACACTGCAAGAACACGGTCTTATGGGTAAACCAGGAAATGTCTTCAATGTCGATGAATCAGGTTTGCAGCTTAATAACAAGCCAGACAAGGTAATTGCAGTTAAGGGCAGCAAAGATCTCCATGTTCTTACATCAGGGGAGAAAGGGGAAACAATCTCTGTAATTGCATGCACAAATGCTGAAGGTAGTTTTTTGCCACCATATTGTATTTTTAAAGGCGTGAACAGAAAACCCGAATATTCAGACGGTATGCCACCAGGATCTATTGTTACCATGAGCAAAAAATCAGCTTATGTTACAAGCGAAATATTCATGGACTGGTTGGAAAATCATTTCTTACCACGTAAACCTGCAGGTAAAACTCTTCTTATTTTAGATGGCCATGCTTCACACATGAACTGCTTCAAAATGCTAGAGTTTTGTGTGTTAAACGACATAATTCTCTTATGCCTCCCAAGTCACACTACTCACTACCTCCAGCCTCTAGACCGCTCTTATTTTAAGCCATTAAAAACGTACTTCTATCAGGCTTGTCAAAAATGGATGTTAGCAAATGAGAACAGGAAAATCACTCGTTTTCAGTTTGGTGCTCTCCTTTCTAGTGTCTGGTCTCTTGCAGCAACTGTTGCAAATGGTGTTGCTGGTTTTCGTGGTACTGGAATTTTCCCGTTAGACAGGTCAGCTATTCCAGATCATGCTTTTCGTCTTTCTGAAAGCGTAGGTGTACCTAGTGGTTCTACTTCCATAAACTACCAGAATCATCAAGTAAGTGATGAAGCAAGCCTAAGCCAGCAGTTAGTCGATAGGCCTGTAAGTCCTAAACAGTGTTCAACGGTTGGCCCAAGTTCATCTAGGCCAGTGATCCTCCACAATAAAGCTGAAGTTTGTCAAAGCCCAGTAGATCCACAACTAACACCTAATAAGGCCCTTAGCGTAATATCTCCGATACCAGTGATGCAAGCAAGAAAAAACTCAAAGAGAAAGCAGTCAGCTGCAATTCTCACCGAACCCGATTTCATCTCGGGAAAAAAAAGTAAAATTTCTGCTCGCCAAACTGCAGGAAAATGTACGCCTAAACAGTTAATGTGCAACAAGACTGAGTCCAAGGGAAAACCAAGACTGAGGAAACGGAAAATTTCTTCGTCATCATCAGACAGCAGTTCGTTTAGTGTAGCATGCAGTGGACAATCAGAACTTTCCGAAGAAAACGAGTGCGTCGAGTGCTTAGAAGAGTACGAAAAAACAACTTCATCGGCAGACTGGATTAAATGTGTTATTTGTTCACGTTGGTTGCATGAAACATGCACGATTTATTGCAACATGTGTTCAGTGTGCGGTAGAATGGAAAAGAGGAAGAACTGGGCAGCTAAGAAACGATAATGTTATTTTCCATAAGCCATCTCTCCCACCACACTGCGGCATCACACCCACCCCTGGTGGGATAGATGGCCAAGTGTACTGATTTTTTAAATGTATTTTTATTTTGTGACATATGTTTTCAAACATACTTATAATAAGATTTAATGATTTGTCAACAAGTACAGATAAGTTTTTATTCATAAAACTTTAGTATTATTTAAATATTAACCTTTTTATTTTATTTTTATAAAATGTGCGGCATCTCTCCCGAATTTACCCTACGTCCCTTGTCAAGCGTGCTCAAGCTCAGCTTCTCCAATATTTTGAGAATTTCAGTACAGCGATGGCAAGGTACAACTAAGTCACTTTAACCACCCCACAGCATCCCATCTCCTGGAAATCCTTAACTCCATGGAAGCAACGCAATACTTGCACCTAATTTGTCCTGTAAGACTAAACATTGACATTAAGCAGGGGGTTACACTATAACTATATTATAATGGAAAATTTTGCACTTGTGACAATGAAACTTTATCTTGGTACAAAATAAAATTGTACATATAGACAACATGCATGGATAGAATCTCAGACTTTTTTCTTCCCTGAGTTATTTATTAAAAATAAATAATGATGGGCGCGTGTACTTATGCACGCGCATTAGACATTTTATTCACTTGGCGTGATAAAAAACTAACTTTAATATTGCAGGAAAATAATTAATAGAAATAAAATAATAAAATGACTGGAGTGATATTATGAATGCGGTTGGTAAAATATAAATTCAATAAAATTAAAATTATAAATAAATAGTGAGCATTAAATATTAGTACAAATATGTTTATAAAATTAATTATTTAATTTAGTAAAACAATCGAGATATATTTTATTTGATAATGAAAAACAATAAATATTATGAATGTTTATTCTAATTTATTAATTTTAATTATTTATTAAATAATGTAATAATTTTTAATGCAAATAAATTATACATACGGAAACATAATTTCACAAATACTCCCATAAAAACGGCTAGAAGACTACTAAACCTTCCACAGACACTCCCTGCCAGCGACAAGCAACCTGACATCGTTATACATAAGGGGACATAACCTCACTTATATTAATACACTTGAAAAAAAGGTTATAAACTATTTATATCACTATAATATTTACAATTAATATATATTTTTTTAATTTTATGAACCAGCATACAATATCAATCACTAAAGTGCATGATTTAAAAGCACACACACACACACACACAGATATTTTTTTTGTATAGAGTCTTTTTTCATTCTGTCAAATTTTGTTGCATGCTGCGCGCGCATCGTAATAATTCACTCTTGCCTTTTTTTTTTCATAGCGCGCCTAAAAAGGTATAACTTCAAAAATTACATTATACTACTAATTAATAATGAATAAATCAAACGAAAAGGGGGGGGGGGGGGGGTAGCCGTAGTACAAAATTTCATGCAGAAAAACTAAAATATCTTAATATAATTCTGTGCAAAATTATATTGGCATCCACCATTATTTTTTAATTATCGCTCTCTCTTAACTTCTTGTCAACATTGGATTAGAGAGGATGAAAATGGAAGCAACAGTTGGCGGAATTAATTGGTGGGTGAAAAACCCTCCTTCAAAAAAACCTATAAGATTTTCTCGCATCCCGCCAAAACGACTAGGGTTCATATCCCGGAGTCAACCTGGATTTTTTGCAAGCAGGAAACTTAGCATACGATTATATTTGAATGCTCATGAAGTATTGTACCTTAATTCTTCATTAAAATCTTCAGAATTTTTACCTTAGATTTTTTTATTATTAAATCTCTAACAATTCTAAGCAATTAAAAGGAAAAGTAATTAAATAACATATTTTAAATTAAATTCTATCCGTAAGATTTTGGAAATATATTATATTTATGTTTTAACTAAAATGTGGCCTATATCCATGCCAATATGTTTATATATTCATATACGTTAAACATTAATTTATTTTTATTTCAGATAAAATAACTTATCGTATTTCAGACAAAAGTTTCCGTATAATGTACTAAAATATTTTTCACACGCTGATTCTGATTTTTTTACTCGTGATATTACACATAATGAAAATATATAATGTTAAGCAGGCTACGTATAATCGGAAGTTAACCTTGTACGTTAGAAAGGATTATACATAGATACGTTCTGAACTTATAAATAAAGAGAGTGGAAAATTTTTGGCAGAATATCAAATACCACAACAGGTGTCCATAGAAATATTCGTGTCGCCTTTTTATAACTACCTAAAGAACTCAACAAACACCCCGGGTTTTGTGGTAAACAATTTTCATAGTAAACAGAATTCTCCAACTTTGAACACTGTAGGCCTATTATTACTCTCTTCATTCAATTAATATGCCCCATTTTCAATATAATGATACGAAGGAAACTTATTTGATTAATTGAGCAGGGATAACTAGAATCGAAAAAACAAGGTTTTAATTCCCAAGGTCAGATTCTCTCAGTTGAGTAAATGGTAGTAATCGTGGGAACAAGTTCTATCATACCTCATACCAGTGCGTTAATTTAGTTTTAGTCTGTAAAGTTATCAATAGGAAAGTGTTTTCTGTTTATTACATATGTAATCCTTATTTAACGGCATAAAAGTGTGCGTTCGCGTTGGCCCTGGTATACAGAGTCACAATTAATTTGCTTCTATCATTTATTTTTTACATATTATTTAATTTTAATTAATGTAACCGTGGCTAAATATTTATAAATGGTATTAGCAATTCAATGATTGTTTACTATGTAGTATTTAAAATATTTAAAGTTAATTAATATTTCAGTCCTAGCATAAAATAGAGCGTGTAAAAATGTAATGCAAAAATTTGAATTTACCGTTATTTAAATTACTTATGTATCCTTTGGTCGCAAAAATCATTTATTTTTCGGAAGTAATTTATATAAAACGTTTTGGGATGTAATTTATACAAAAATATATATTATTTTCCAAAAACAAAATTCTGGAAACATGATTTTTTTTTCATATTAATTATAGTTGAGTTTATTAGCGTGCTCCACATTCAGTTCGGCGCGCAGCTGCTTACAACCCGTGTCACCATTTAGGCTCACGGCGTTCAGAGTCGAACAGAAGTCATCGTTTTAGCTGAACCACGAATGCTCGATTATTTACTCGAGTGGATAGTACACTGCAGCATTGTGGGGTTTCATACATCACATTCCAAACAAAATTATCAACTGAAATGAATTTCAAGAAACCATTTCTTCTACAAGCAGGGCAGCAACTAGTCTCTCTGGCACCTGGGGCATGAATGGATTCATGGCCCCCCCCCCCCCCTATTTTTTTGCACATACCACACCAATAAAGCGGGGGGTACGGGGGCCCTCCCACGGAAAAATGGTGCTATTTAAGCATTTTTCATAACTACATGTAACAGTTTCTGTGCTACTGTAACTTCCATGCATGAACCCACTATGTCTATAAAGTAGTCCGTATAATCACTAGACTTGTTCATTAAATATGCTGAGACGTATTATTGTAAATCAGATTAGACATTCCTAGCATGCAAGTTAAAAAACTTTTTACCAGTTACCAGTTGTAGTAGGAATTACAATGCAAGCGATTTCGGCGCCCCCACAGCTTTGCGCCCGAGGCGTATGCCCCGCTTGCCCCCCTCTAGTTGCGGCCCTGTCTACAAGTGCACAATTTTTTTTAACCACTCTAATTGACAGCATACTGGGACGAATAAACCGTCTCAAACTGAGATTGCAGTATACGGTTTATGGCACGAGCTGCTGCCAAATCTCTAACACATTACAGATTTCAGGAGATGTGTTTTTTTTTTTAAATTCTGATTGCACAAGAAGCATATTTAGAACTCATATCGTAATTTATAATATTTTGTAATATCATGGTTATAAATTTGTAATACCTGAATCACTATGTACTTTTGTTTACTCTACAACAAGAAACCATTCACACACATTCATTGGTACGTACGAATTCATACGATGATTGTAAAGTGAACGTGATAAATAAATAATAACCAGCGATAGTGACCAAAGTTTCCTTATTTTCTTTGTTTACACTCATGTTTATATATATGTATATATATGTATATATATATATATATATATATATATATATATACACACACATATATTTATAAATACTCGAACACTTTCAACCCAATTTTGCGCTCTGTCCCTCGCAGTCTGCAAAAGAAGTTTCTTTTTGGTATTTCACCTTCCATAGTTTATGCTTATGAAATCCACATCAAGGCAGAATACATATTTTCATGCGTATTTTATTGTTGGAAATGATTTTATTGGGCGAACTTTGAAACGTTCATGGGGCAGAGATTGAAGTTCGTTTCGCGTAAAACGGACGGGCCAAGGTCCTGGCTCACAAGGAAACGGGCTGATAATTATTCTTGATTAGCGCCAACCCCGGTGACATTAGCCTGAAAACCGAGATAAGCTGGATTTCACCGGCTATCAGCCATGATGCAACAGTGGAAAGTCGAGTTACGTGTTCGCATCGCTTTTGAGCTCAGAAGCTTTTGGTGAAGAACGTAAAGAAAATTTCAATTTTATTTGATACGTATAACATACTGTTACATGGAAGTTCCCTTTGAAATGCGTTCGTAATGCCGCATGCCACAACCCCTCTTCGCCGAAATTACCTTCTTACTTTTGTTTTTCCTCTTGTTTAGCCGCTGCCACTGACAGAACAGAAATATTTCTTGCTGCGCAAAGTTGACACAGAGAGTGATTACCTATACACATTCAAGTTATTAACTGTTTAGAAACAAACTGAAGACAGTAAAGTATTTATTTTCATTTGTTCGTTAGTAAGCATTCCTTTTGTTCGTTACAGTATCAAATTCTTGATTTTTGTGTTTAACGTAGGTACGTAACAAATATTAGGTACTACAGATGAAATATCCAATAGCCTTTTAAATAAAGTTTCATTTACCGTACATAATATTATATAGACAAATTTTGTGAGTTAATAGGCCTACTTTGTAAGTACATGCAATAAGTCCAGAAGCATCTAGGCCAAATAAAAATTGCTGTGTGTTTTGTAAACATAATTTTTTTTTTGACGTGCTAAACAAGGTTTTCCAGGTTTGTTGTCTGCCTGCATTTAGTCTGTCTCGTTGTTAGCCCACTGTGTTAGTCTGTGTTATTATATTATTTTTAATAACAATAACTAAGTTCCTTCAACGGAATTCTTGCGCTGTCTGATATTGAGGTTGAATATTTTTTTTTGTCCGTACTGTCGTCATTGTGATGTCCATTATACTCATTTAGTTTCATCGTTGGTTCCGTTTGTTCATCAGCTGATTCAGTCTTGTTTTCTGTGAATTTTTTATTTTATTATTTCCGAATTTTTCCATGACAAAAAGTACAAAACTGCAATGACACAAGTCCAAAAAATTACACTAAATCAAAATTTCCCATTGCATGAATTATTTAAAGAACGATTTAAATTGCTTTGCTAGTTAAAAAATTGAAACCAGATATAACTGATTTAATTTAGCCATTCTCTCACTAGAGTGCACGCGCGCCTACAACGGCACACTTTTCCATCTGGTACTATCGATTACTGACGCTGGTGACACAATCGATTTCTCGCTTAACGAATAACGGCCATTGGAAGTGAGCGTGTGCGCCAGCCCCTAAAATTGCTTCACGTATTCTGATTGGTCGCTGAAAGTTCTTATACCACGAACTGTTTTGCAAATCTTCAGTTGTCAATCAGCAAGTCCACAGGAAATAGTAAGTATATGTTTATTTAGGCTTATTTTAGTGGTTTCTTAAGAGGTAACGTGAAATTTGTTTTTCTTGACAATCATTCTCGTTTTGCTAGTACAGCGTTCGAATATTCAAAAACAGTTAAATATCGTGACGTTGTTTGTATACAATACACCTGATAATACAAATGGAGAACGTTCATGAACAGTTCAGCAACACAAAAGGATATTGTAGATGCACTGAATTGCACTTTAAAATTTGTATAATAAAGATGCAATCCAAATGAGGTCACATTATTTTTTATCGGCTGGTCTTAGGTTTTTATACATTTCAACATAATTGTATTTTTATTTTTAATATTTCGGTTGTATTTACCATTTACTGTAAAATTTATTTTAGATGATCAGTAGTGATATTTCATAAATAACTTTTTTTTCAAAGACCTTTTGAAACGACGTTTCATTTAATAAAACAAAAATATTCATCTGAGCCATAGTAAAAAGTTTGCGCAGTGTATAATTTTGATTTAGAATTAGAAACATGGTAAAGATAATTATATATGTTAATTACCAATATTTTAATGCAGAATTTTTAAGCTACTATCGCGGTACCACATAAAAACGTTGGTGAAGGAAAAGATTGTTCGTTCAAGACGCAAATGTTCTCCATGTTCACACATGTTAAGATATATCTCAGTCTGGAGACTGCAAGATTTCAACACTTGTTTTTACGTACCAGGTAATTCCTTGTTGCGTATCAAATTGTATTTTAATATAAAATATTAAAGTAAAGATGCAAAGCTGTATAATTACCAAAATATATTTGATTATGAAAATATTAATAAAACTTTGAGGAACATTGTTCTCGGGAACAAGAAAGCAGTTGATGTGTTCTGTGATTTGAAACTGTACAATTGAAAATATTTTTGATATTGAAGATGCATTATAGAGCTTTGATACTCTGGATACGCAATAAGGAACAATTCTAATTGTTTTAACATTTACCGAAATTCGTAACCATAACAAATATTCAAATTACGAAAAAACTTTCGCTAGGATCGCTGAACGCAGTGGTTTCCACAATTTCCATAGTTTGTCCGGTTTTGAGTTCTGTAGTATTTGATATTACATACTGCCAAATTTATTTGAACGTGTGAAAAGTGCGTGAAAATAGAGTGAAAATTTTGTAAACTCAAACAAATGACTGAAAAGAAATAAAGTAACCTAGAAGTAGTATTGCAGTTTGTTTTAGCGTCGAAATAATTCCAAACAGTGGCAGTGATAACCCACACGCGCGCGTCTTTTTTAAAAGGGGGTGGGTTGTTTTGGCCAACATGGTTCACCTTATTGATTTACGCGGGTTGATAATCTGTACGGTTCCTCGGCACGCTCTCGCTGCCAGCAAAAAAAAAATCATAATTCCTTGTGGCTCTTGGTTTTGCCTACCTGGAATGTGAGCGTGTATTGCGGACACGTACGCTTCTGTTCTTTGTTACGCCAGAAAACACCGGGGTAAAATAAATTATGTATGAAGCTTTAATTTAATAGAGTAAAAGATAAATACTAAATAACAATAAGAAGTGCCATTTTCATAAGTGTGTTGCACCAGAATTTAAAAATGTACAAAATTTACACTAGGAAACATTCTTAGGTACGTAGGTTTGCACTAGAAAGAGAATATTATTTGATAATACTTACTAAATTAGTAGTACTTCCCATTACTTTCCATTTATGTTTTATTCCTTCATATAGCAAAGGCCTCTAGAGCCTGAGCTATTTATACTCAAGGTTTTGTGTGTTCGTCACTCCGTCCATAAACAAAGCGCGACCGTCCATAAACAAAGCGCGACCTCCCGTAGCTTGAATAACGCTGCTCTGAAACTAGTTGGCCGTGACTTTCGAATTTGGCTTCCTGGAATATTATTTACATAACTTTTGAGAACAGTGTTAGTGTGTACCGCCTCAGTAGTTTTTATTGGAGTTGTATTTTAAACTGTTCAAGCAGAATTAATTAAAAATAGAATCCTTTCGCAATTTGACATTTGCTGATTACTTCAACAGTTTATTTATTTTCTGGTCGACAGCCGTGTTTAGAACCTGTAAACACAATACAACAATGTTTATTAGGGAAGGAACCATCCCAAGATTTGTCTGCAAAGATTGCGAGAACCTGTTTAAACAACTGAACTGAGGAGCTGGATTTGAACCCACGTCTTTTGGGGTTAGAGTTCAGTGTTTTGCCACTGCGTGATCTCATTCGATCATTTCCTGCCAAGTGTACCGGCAAAATAAAAGCATTTTAATCGTGAAATATTGAAAGGTTGATAGAAAATGTAAGTATTCTTTGAGGTACCTGGACATAATAAATATGAGAAACAATGTCTGGACCCAGGGATGTGGCATTTTGATAAATTCCAGAATTCGCATTTTGGAAGACGTACAGAAATTCTTATTTATATGTGCTAAGGTTTCGTGAAATCTCTTCTAGCATATGCTAAGCTGATTCCACATCATAACACCAAACGCTGTGCCAGATTATTTGCCTAAATAAATAAATAAAATTCGTGTTTGGAAATCACTGAATTATTATAAGTATTTAATATTGGCCTTAAATGTATAAAAAATTGCTCAATATTTTCAACTTCAGAAGTATAATCACGCTACACACACACAGCACCTGATCCACGCCGTGATCTTGTTAACAAAAATTACGAAACCATTGTTTCCGTTGACACAATAGGCAGACCTAGATTGCTTAGATGGATTACTCATAGTATGTTTCCTGTATTGTAGTGGCATTGTGCAGAGCACGAAACTGCCAATGACGCATCTATCAAGATCGCGATTTTTTCTGCGTGTTGTTGTGTCTGTCCGCTTGTAGCATAAGTAGAGTATTTTATAATGAAAATTTTTGGAAAAGGTTTTGTCAAATTATAGAGTGATTCGACCTACAAACTTTGTCGCAGGTTCATCACGATAATATAAGAACCACAGCAACACTTGTTACTGTCGTAAAATGGTTTAATTGTAACAATTGGGGTGTGACAACCATTGTCTAATATACATTGTTCTATCTTAAATACTTCCTCTAAATGATTAAAAATATTGTTTAGCTCAAACATAATTTTTTTTACAAGCCTTGGGAAGCTATAAGGATCATATGTTTTAAACTTATGTTTTCATAATGAATCTGCAAAGTTCCAATCGGATTCTGAGTCATCCTTTTATGAATACTTAACGTAAACGCGTATGCCAATTTTTTCAATCATAACTTATTTTATAACTGAGTAAGACAAACAGTTTGATATTAAATGTTTCATGCCATCAAAGAAGTAAAAACCTACCACTGTTAAAAGTACTTCAAATTAAGTAAATTTTATATATATATGGGTATGCGTGTTTGTGTGTGTGTGTGAGAGAGAGAGAGAGAGAAACAGAGGCCAGGCGACAAGCTTTCTCTCACTTTTTCACACTTCCAATGTTGTGTGAACGGCGGATAAATTTCTCAAATGAGTATCGTGTTCTCCGTGTTTACACTAAATCACTTGATTAGGGCTCGGAATCGTAGAGTTTTAGGCTAGCCAATTGAAAATGAGCTCAATGTTGTGTGTAAACGAGATGAGAAAAGTAAGGGTAGTAGGTTTTCGCGTTGCCTAACAGCTACCTTGAAAATGGCCCTGCAAGGTCTACCGAAACTTCGGTGAAATCTCCGTTTCGTCGAGGTTAGAACCCAGAAGCCAAGCAACTTCTTGGAAATAAAAAAAAAAGTTTTTCTTAAGTAGTTCTTTCGTAACGTTCATAAGGTGTTGATTCTCTACCCGGCATGTCCGTCGCTCATGGCGTGAACGTGCGAGGAGGTGTGGTCTCTCAACGTTGCCACGTGTACGGTGGCTGCAGCAGCGCATCCGAGTGGCAGCAGTGACCGCGGGGAGCAGACACAGGCGAGCCGGTTCCCTAGGCGACCTTCGCAGCGCCCTTGAAACCTTCCAGGGGGATCAATACCCGGGGACCGCCTGCTGATTCGGCGGGCCACCCCCCCTCGGTCTTTGTGCACGGTCTAGCCCACGTCTGCTACGTCCGTGCATGTTCTCCGGGCTCAGCAAGGATTTTTTTTGTCAGTACAGCGTCGAATATTTCCTTGTTTCCGAATAGCAAGTACCCAGGGGCGTGCCTAGGGGGGGGGGGGGACGAGCGGGACCGGAACCCCCCCCCCCCCCAGGGCTAAAAATATTTTAATATTAAATTCATAAAATGAAAAAATAAATATTTAGTATGATATTAAAATAAATTCAAGGACACAAGCATAAATGTTTAATTAAACAGTATTTTTAGATAGCCTAAATCAGCAATATTGAACACGTATTTTTCCAAATTTTCCCGGGGGAGGACCCCCGGATCCCCCGCCTAGCTGGGGGGTATTCCATACCCCCAGACCCCCCGGAAAGGCCCTAGCCTTCTGCCTGACCCCCCCCCCCCCCAGAGCAAAATCCTGGGCACGCCACTGCAAAGTACCTGTATTTTCGAGAGTTTTGAGTGATTTTTTCACATTTAAAATGGCTCGTGGTCTCAATAAAGTTTCGATTCATATTCAGCGGATCGAAATACATGAAATTCACGCTTAGTTTAGTTCCAAAACATTTTTTTATCATTAAAACTGCCAATTTTCATCACTTTTACGGTTTTTCGAAGTTTTCTCGAATTTTCGAGGGTGTATGGGTCAAACTGACCTCGAATTCGGATTCAGCGGACCAAAATACGTACCCGTAGGTAGGTCCGGTCAAATGTACATTCTATTTAATTTTTTTTGTATGCCGGTGTTATTAAGGTTCCCGTCTACCTGGGCACACACGCGCACGCACACATAAAATCAAAACGTCTAGATATTATCTTTGAATATGTATATTCAAAGATATTATAAAAACAATATTTCAGTTTCCACGGGTGATTTATTGGGTTGGATTAGCTTGTTAGTCGGTTATAATTCATCACTGTCGACGGTATGTATTATCAGTATAGACGAGTGTTACAGGTGGTTTATTGCAGTACTTCAAGCCGCTTTCAAAAATTTATTTCTTAAATAGCAGCCTACGATAACTTGGCTAATGAAATATGATGGACAAGTCTACGTAATTCATAGCGGCATTTGAAAACCAACAGTGTTATTTAATCTCTTTGTGTGGATAAACTTAGGTGTGTTTCATACAAGTGATTCGAGAGGGGCCTAAAATATATGTAATGAATATGTGTTTTACATTTTTGTTTGATTTTTAAAACTGTTTGAATGGTGGTTTTATATAATGAGTCATTTTAAGTCGGTGATGTAGATTGGGAACTTAATAGGCACAGGTAGTTTATCCCTTAATCTAAACAATGGGCTTTTCAAAACACTACTCGTGCACAAGAGATGGGTGGTAAAACGGTGTGATTTTTTGGGAGCAAAACCGAATGATATACAAAAATTTTCAGTGCAAATAATTGTTTCAAGACTCCATCTAAAACAAATAACGGAACATCTTTTATTTATTTATTTATTTAATTACATCTCTCTGTTGACCCCTATACATGTATGTAATACAATTTGGGTATAGAGAACGTCAATATTTCACATATAAATTATAACAAAGATTACATACAAATTGATAAAAACAAATACGACATATTAACAAATCATCATCACGATACAAACATGATACAAAAAAGACAACATACCACACCATATTGAATAACAACTACATGTTGAATAATGACTAACAACTTCAACTCTAGTACACTCTTTTCAAAATTTAATTATATTTTTGACAGGTGTTTTAGCGAAAATTTAGACTTTGACATGTGAATAATCTTATATAATTAACAACATATTAATATACGTCTGAGGTGATTTATTACGTCATAGTATAGAGATGTCAAAATCTGAATGTTTGCTGAAGCACTTGTCAGTGTCTCACCTTATCTTGAACAGTGTCTTTTATCAGAATACTTGGTGCTGTTCATAATTATATCGCGGGGAAAGTACTACAACTACGTAAATACAAGTATCCTGTTTCGAGAAAAATACAAATTAACGGTATTGTTAAAATATTGAAACTCTTCTGATTTTGAAGTTGTACCATGTTGTGAAGATGTTGCAACTTTTCGGTGCATTTAATCAATTTTGTAGTTAATTTAGTTATAGTACTCACCCAGTTGAACTCGCCCCAAGATACGATTGGGCACCAAGACAAATAAGACAATTATGTAGTTCTGCCATGAAAACTTAATAATAGAAAACTTAATCATAGAAACACGAAGTCGCTTTACTGCCCTCTGCAGCACCGCGATATAAAGAGATGTTCAGTGATCACAACTGCTGGCGGTAATAAATGAAATTTTTCCCCGAATATTATAACTTGAATTAAGAGTATTGGTTTGAGTGGTCCGGGTTAGAGAAGACTTAAATGCTTGTCAGGCTGAAGCCTATACGCCTTATCATCCAGGTTTTCAACCATGCAGGCAGGGTAGCAATGCATGATGTGGGGTATTGGCCAGTCATGGCAGCGATTGATGCTTTGGCTTACTTCCCTATCTTAACTGTATAGACCACGAGCGTTGATCCGGGGGGGGGGGGTGTCATCCCTCTGGAATTAAGAATTACCCAACAAAGGGGAATCCGCTTGCGCTTTCAAAATTGTGACTGTGAAATGGGTTTCACGTCAAAACTATGTTTTGCGGATAACTTTCTGTATATATTTTTTTGAAGTTTTCTGCTTATTGCATGTGTATAGGCCAAATTGTGGGCAGTACAAAACTTACAAGTACCATATCCAGAGATGACTTTGACTTTGCCCACGCGAAAAACTCATGGGCCGCGCTGCCCCCCCCCCCCCCAATTCGACCCCTCTGCCTTGCGAAACCCACGGATATGCGCCCCTGGTATAGACTATAGTTTAAGTAAAAAAAAAAAAAAACCTGTGCCATGCGTATTTTCGGACCCTGGGCTGTACCTTGTAGGAAAAGGGAACGCGACCTGGTGGGACCGAGAAATTCGACGTCGCGAGGGCATAGCGATATGACAGGGACTGTACTCTTTCCGCGCCAAGCCGTAAAGGTTTTCGCCGCGGTCAGTGGGTCACAGCAGTGCGACGAACCGACCGAGCCTGCGCGCTATCAGCTCGGCGGAGATCGGACTCTGGAAGCCACGCATATAGAGTAAACAAAGTACTAATATACAGTTCCCCCCTCTACTTTGGTAATCGCAAACTGGACAAACATTTAATCCATTAAGTCATGCTTTTAATTTTCAGTAAGTGGGTCGCAAGGCAAGTATGACGTACGTATGTATTTAATAAATCATATGTATAAATGCTGACATATGTAAGTATACGGTTAATAATCAAATATGTGTGGATAAACTAGGGACTTTTTTCTTTGTTTAGTTAGCATAGACTTTCAGCCCCGCAAATTTATTTCTAAAGCTTTGAAACATTTAGTTATTTAATACATCGATGGCAGATGGTTATTTGCATGTTGTTTATTATTTTGTCCTTATAGGATTGCACACAGTGCATATCAGATTTACGCACATAAAAAAAAAAACCCAAGACTTCTGAACGAGGTTGCTTGCATCAAGCACGGCGATCACTTTCAACACGCCATGTCGTCTTCCGTGAGTCGGCACGTTCAACACATGATGAAAACCAATAAAAATTCCTGATATTCGTATTTAAAAGTAATAACTGAGAGTTTCTTAAGCTGAAAATAAGTAAAATACTTGATGTCTTAAATGTAAGGAACATAGAGTAGCATTAGAAAAGTTTTATTTAGTTTCCCAATGTTCGATTTAGCATTTAACTATTGGAAAAAAAAAAAAAAAAAAAAAAGCAAACAAGCTAACTGCTCCCTCAAGGGTACTGTAGCCGCTGTAGTGTAGTCGTGTTTTTTTGGGCTGGTGCGTGACTCGTGAGTGCGGCATCGAACATGGGTTATTTAATGGTTATTTCGAAAATGATCAAGGTTTCGATTAGGAACATAATTTTTTATCAATGTTATAATGACGTATAATGTTTGTATAGTTAAGATATGTGAATAATAAGTTAATTTGAGTACCGATAAAGAATAGTGTTTCTGATCGTTCGCGTAAAATTTTTGACGGTTAAAAAAAAATTATTATAGTGTGTCCACCATAGTTTGGGTTGAAGCTAAGAGCAACGGAGAAGTGTCGGACAAGTGGAGTTCGAGCAAAAACTTGGCAGGTTAATCAAATGGAATAATACTTCACTTCGCGACTGTGCAAGGCGGCCTAAGACACACGTCACTTCCGTGTTGGCGAAAGTTCCATTATTAGATAGTCTTTTTTGGGCGTGGTGGGCGGTTGGTAAGCAGGTCTCCGTATACGTACCAACCTCAGCCAAACAAATTTGGGAAACAAAACCGTAAAATGATATGCAAGAAATTAAGCATTTTTTAATATGCAGTACTGCATTTGTCTTCCTTTTGTCAAAACACATGCTAGTAAAAAAAATTTTTTACGGCCATGCGGGGCGGCATTTTGATATATTTTTTTGGGATAGTTTTTTATCAATAGTTTTATGTGTCTGGGAGGTTTTTGTTTATGACTCGCACCCATCATTTTTTCGGTCTAATGTTCAATTTTCGAAACGAATTAAATATAATTTTCAAGTTATCTACGCGTCCGTAAGACTATAAATTTTTTTTAACCAAAATCAAAATTGCGTGTAACTGTGTGACCACCACTTAGAATTTTTTTTATTTATGTGGATAAAAATGTTCGTTCCTAATCTTAAATCTTTATAATCTTAAATCACCGAAAATTCTTCACCGATTGCTTTGAAATTTTGACACAACGTTGCATTCGAATACGCGCGTATTTTATATACCTATGTTACACCTGTGACAGGTATAAAGATATTGATAGGTAAAAATATGTGTTCAATATGAACAGAGAGATATATAGAGATGGAGCTAGGGTAGGGTGACTAAATCATAAACTTGAAAAAACGGGACACATCCAAGGAGGGTTTGGGGGCGATACCCTCCAGCTAAAGAGTCCGAGGTGCCTCCATCGAGACGTAATCATTGAAACATGCTCTTTTTTGCTACTTTGAGACCTATAAATCTTTTTCAATTTACCTATGAATATGTAATTTAATTTAAATTGTGAGGCGTATAATTAATAAAAACTACAATTTTGCAGTGAATACTTATTTATTATAAGTGACATACTTTAAAACATAATTAAACAAGATAACTAAAATTGTAAGTCAAAGTTATGTTAAAAATCTTTAGGATTTCAATTGGGGATATTTTTATTTCGTTCCAGCCAATTTTAAAACCTCCTTTTCCAATATACAGTTGTAAAATCTATAACAGTCCATTTTTAAATTGTAGAGTACCTGCTAGATTGCAGAAAGGGTATCCACTCCCATCTTCTTCCTTTCATCCGTCCATTGAATGTTCATAGGCAAAAGATTCTTTCAGTATTACCATTATGGGCAGGGATCGCAAACACATACTGGCATATCTTCAAAAATTCAGAGTGCTGTTCTGGCCTACTATGCGTTTTAAAAAAACAAACCCATTTTTCGTGACACTGAGGTGGTTTTTCATCTTCATCAGTCCATTCTTTAATTTTTTTCACTTACAAAATCCACTAATGGTGCCAGTTGATCAAATAGCAAAGTATCATTTATGTCAATGCTTTTTTCATTGAAGTAACAAATAGTTTCTTCAATTTTTTCCCAACTGGGGATCTCTTTGAAAAGCATCCATTTAAACTTTGAGAAAGTAGAGAATGGTACACTCCATTTTTCAAGATACTGTATGCAGATTTCATAAAAGTCATTAACTTCAATTCTGAAGTTAATTTCGTTTTGTTCTTGTTGCATAATACTGCCACGCTAAGAATGGATTTTACATTAAATAATAAGAACTGTTCCTCTTTTCTTCTGGTCAAAGCTGTGAGAGTAGATTTCAATATATCATTAACTTCGATAACACTTTTTGTATTTCCTTCAATCTTTTCAATTCCTTGCTGAAAAAAAAATTGAATTGGCTATGGACAAACCATAGGTATGCCTCACTTAAAGGATTATTAAAAAATGTTAACAAAATGTTTGGAGCTTTTTTCTCGTTTAAAAAGAAATCCTTTAGAGCATCAAACATTTTTAAAATTCGTTCTGTTGCAAGCATCAAAGACAGCCAACGAGTTTTTGAATGTGCTAAAATAGTGCCATATTCGACGTCGACCATTTCACAAAATTCTTTTAGCCTCTCTGTTCGCTTTGTGTATTTATAAAAATAAGAGAAGAGTTTGACAATAATACCTTCGATGTTCCAGATTAATCTATCTGCTGCTGTACAAATGGAGTTATGTAATATATGTGCAGGGCAACCCATGCCTTCAATACCACCATGTAAAGTAGTTTTTAATTTTTTAAATACGTTGTTTTGTCCCTCTCTGTTCAAACCACCAAAATTTGTATTTGTATTATCACAACAAAATGCAATGCAACTGTTCTTATTTAACTTGAACTCATCAATGCAATTTAAGCAGAAACTAGATATCTCACCTGATGTTTCACACGGCAAAGAAGCAACTTTCAATAACTTTGACTGTATCCCTTCATTTATGTCAAAAAACTGAACCACAAAAGGAAATATTTGTACAGCCTTGTGATTACTTGCATCAGTTGAAATGCCATAAAAAGGGGATTTATTCATCTGTTCAATACTAGTTTTCAAGCTGAATGGAGCTAAAACAGCAGTTATCAGAGCTGACTGCTTTCTTCTGGCAGAGCTAAACTTAGATGCAACTTAGATGCAACATAACGCTGTTTAACTTACTGATACAGTCATTTGACCTGAAGCTGTGGTTGTGCTTGATCGTATGAAAGGCCTGAGTTAACTCAGCAGCTCTAACTTTCGTTTCTTCATTTGAATAGTGTTTTATAAAATAATTTTCAAGAGACTTACTACTACTTGGGACACTCAGTCTGTTCGTATGTTTCAATGATGCGATGTGTTGTTTTACATCTGAACGTCCACCATGAGCAATACTAAAAACAGTATTGCAAACTGTGCACTCTGCTTCATTGTCATAGCTTCCCTTTTTAATGTACTTCCATTCTTTAGAGTACTCCTCCTTAAACTTGCACTGACGCTTGGGCATAATTAGTAATTAATAACAATATGAGATGCACTAAACAAACACCCACAGCCACACTGACTTGTCTGACTCCGGTTGGATAGCCGCCTGCAGAATGGGCGAGTTCAAACGAGGAGAGGGGAAGACGGCCCGAGGAGAGGCGCGACAAAAGTGTATCATCAACCCAACGTAAATTAGGCGTCCCGGGAGACTTTTTCGGGACCCCGTGTACGATCGTTAAAAAACGGGACAATACCGTTTTTATGGGACGTTTGGTCACCCTAAGCTAGGGGGACAGATTGAGGTAGAGATAGAAACAGAAAAAAACACACACACACATATATATATATATATATATATATATATATATATATATATATATATAGTTAAATCCATAGAGGGACATATATAGAGGTAGAGATGCTTTGATTATGTGTACCCTACTTCAAAAAAAGAGAGAGATAGAGAGATATAGAGATAGAGAGATATAGATAGAGGTAGAGATGCTTTGATTATGTGTACCCTACTTCAAAAAAAGAGAGAGATAGAGAGATATAGAGATAGAGGGATATAGATAGATAGAGAGATATAGATAGATAGATATAGATAGATAGATAGAGAGATATAGATAGATAGAGAGATATAGATAGATAGAGAGATATAGATAGATAGAGAGATATAGATAGATAGAGAGATATAGATAGATAGAGAGATATAGATAGATAGAGAGATATAGATAGATAGAGAGATATAGATAGATAGAGAGATATAGATAGATAGAGAGATATAGATAGATAGAGAGATATAGATAGATAGAGAGATATAGATTGATAGAGAGATATAGATAGATAGAGAGATATAGATAGATAGAGAGAGAGATATAGAGATAGAGGCATAGCAACGCCTGCCGGACACTAGCTAGTATTCACAATAAAGGTGATAATGTCGATACATTAAAATTAAATTGCTTTATAACTATTCAATATTTAAAGATGCAAAATAATGATTTTTAGGTTATCGAAGAACAAAGCTTTATATTTATCGCAATGGTTGGTGCTTTATTTAGAGGTTGGTAACATAATGGGGCTAACATGGTAGCAGCCTTCTACATGAAGGGGCGGGTTGACTTCCCCGGCCGTTGCGCAAGCCGCGGGCCGGGCGAGGTTCACAACAAGACCGTCTGCACGTGACTCGCAGCTGCCCCAAGGTCTGTCTCCTGTCCTCGCTCGTGTGCTCCAAGGTCTGCTCGTCTTTAGAACGCGTGACGCAGGCCGCCTAGTCCCGCGCCAGAGGAAACACGCCCGATGCCAATTCCAACCGGACATCGACCATAACGTTGCTTAAAATAGTATAATATACCCGACTTGCGTCTTTGTAAACGTTTTACCTGTGAAATGTTTCAGGATACAGAGTTATAAGTATATTTTAAAATCTACATTTAATGTTAAGAAAGTTACAGTTTGTTGAAAGTACACTGAATAACTACTCTGAATTGGCTCCTAGAGTCGTAATGTATAATGGTTTGCTGTAGGCAATAAGAAACCACGTTGGTGAACACTCTTGAGTTATTACAACACAATACTGTGAATTATACCCTGAATAAATATGAATATTTATATGTACTGCTGTGTTATGAGTAGGCGTTTGCACAAATCTACTCCTTAGTATGGTCCCACTGTCCAGTAGAGACTCTTTGAATTTTAGAATTGGTTCTGGGCGCCACTCTTATGTAAACCTTAATTTTGTTATCAAGATAGAACAAGTGTAGTGGAATACATAAGAGAAAAAAAAATAACACTGCAGATCTAGTATTTGTACAAGAGTGAAAAACATTTAGGGTTGTTGACAACATATATACTGTGAAATAATAATAAAATAGGTTTAAACAAATAATCTTCAATAAAATAAATAAATATATATTTTATTTGGCTTGACCAGTGGTATACTCTTATGTTTCTCAAACAAACAGGAGATATGTTGCACACATGACAAAAATAACAAAAGTTCATTAATTTAATTTATTATGTCCGTTGCTCTCACTCTTAGATCGAAGATAGTGTATCAAAATATATTTTGTTATCGTTGACAGTTAATTTAAATTAGTGTACCTCGGCTGAATTCAGTGTGTAGGGAGGATAGAACATAATGAGAACTCCGTCTCATTTCACTTCTGGGTTAGAACTAGGAATGTGTAAAACAGAATAGTAATTGGCTTAAAAATGTTTGTCACTTTTGGGCTTTAATTTGTTCGACACAAAAATGTTTATGTACGTGTTTGGCTGGATTAAATTACGTTTTAGGCAGAAAACGGTCCTTTCAATGTAGCATAACGAGTAGGTTTTACTCACGTTAATTTCACACCTAAATACACATCATGTAGGATGTGCCCTGTATAAATCACATCTATTTATGTTTAGACGGCGATTAAAAACATCCTTTCAACTGGATGACCTATTTAGCTAGTTGGATAATTCGATTTTCAAGGGGATTGCAATGTAGCCATTCCAAACTTTTTTCTTAACTTTCTTAAAGACGCTTAACTTAAGCAACTCGGCCTCCCATTGGCCGAGACACAAAGATCGTTGATGTAATTAACACATCAAAACAAAATACAGACATTCAACAATACATCTTAAGATACTAAAATGTCTCAAATTTAAAACGTTAATTTTCAACAATGAAAATTCTCTTATACAAATTACGTGCAAAAAGTTCAATTTGCCGTTTAAGTCATTAGTTCCCTAGAGGGGTCTTGTCAATTGAGGCTTCAATGTCACTCGGGCTACGCCATAGAGTGTAGCACTCGTAGATACGCCCAATAACCAACAATAGAGCATAAACATGAAAACGTAAACAAATGATAATAATTATATAAAAATGTTATTTAAAATAAAAACAAAACATTTTCTGAGTACGGGATAGTCATGTAACAGCACAACACTCAAAAAACTAGACAGATCTCAAAAAAATTATAAAGCTACATTATTCCAGATTGATATAAAATATTTTATTTGAAAAAAAAAAAAGTATCCATAATATACAGCAATATTTGTAACAATAACGGAGAACATATAATTTTTTTTTTAGATAAAAATTGTTTGAAGTGTAATACATTTTACTACTTGGACACGGCGTGCAGAGCGTCAGGGAAAAACGCGATTTGAAAACTACTCAAGATATCCGAGTGGGGTCTCTTTACGAAAAGTATTTAAGTATTCGCTGAGGCCTGAAAAGTACTTTGGATTTCGGATTAAGTTTTTAAACTGTATTTTTAGAAGAGTTAAAATGGTTAAAACGCGTGTTTTCAGAGTAATTTTTAGGCCTAAAACAACCGTTACAGATTCTTGAAAGCACTCAAGGGCCTTGCATTAAACCTTTATCTTTTATCCGCCATATAATGTTACGGTCACCTTTCAAATTTCACAGTTACCCTGAGACGACGAGAAGACTGCGCTCCAGTTCAGAGCCTTGTGCTTAGAGGCTATACCGCTCTAGAAGCACCAGCGAGCGTCGCACGTATCAACCGCCTCACTACACACATACACCCCTGACTAGGTGGGTCCCTTAACGGCAATATTTCCCCACCCTCCGTGCTATTAGTATGAACGTTGATTGAAGCATCTGCCAACAAAGCGATACCTTAATGTGAATAGAGGGTAATGTGTCCGTGTTTTACAAACGTGCTTTCAGATTTGTATCGAGATATAACAAGAAGGGGTGGGCCCATCAACTTTGGTTCGTCCCATGCCCCTAGAAGGGCCTGACATTTTTCAGGGTTCTGTTTGGTGATTTTTTCTGAAACTTTTTTATGATTAAGGAGGCGCACATTTTCTTCGAAACATGCATTATATTCAGTGGAAAATCTTCATGTCTAAGCGATGATCGAAAATCTTGATGTCCACACGATTATCGAAAATCTTGATATCCACACGATAATCGAAAATCTTGATGTCCACACGATGATCGAAAATCGTGATGTCCACACGATGATCGAAAATCGTGATGTCCACACGATGATCGAAAATCGTGATGTCCACACGATGATCGAAAATCTTGATATAACGTGATTTTGTGGATTTGGCCAAATGGTGAGAGAAGTGTTTAATGAATAAATTAATAGAATTTATCATTAGTAAAAGTTCCGTATCTCGTATCCAATTGTATGTATGTACATGTGGTAAATGACGCAATATACATTAGCAATAGTGATTTAAATAATTTACCTCCGAAAATGGAATCACTTCTTTGGCGAGGTACGAACAGCATCAATTAAATCTTACCAAAAGCTTCAGATTTCTTTGTTCACGATCCTGGGTTATAAAAAAAGGGGCAGAAATTGCGTGATGTTTGTGAAATCCGAAAAGCTCGCCTGATCACAGACGACAGATAAACAATATCACAGACTACAGATAAACTACTTGTCTTAGGATTACTCTCAGTTGTACTATCGGTTGTCTAGATCGCATTTTCGATTACGCAGGAAACTCTTCACTATCAGTAGATACAATCAGTAAGTTAAATCCTGAAATGATGACTTCTATTCCGGGTATGCCTTATGTATTCATTGAGCGGTAGTGATTAGTTGTAATTCAATATTTTAAAATATTGTATTAAGAGAAGTAAAGCCATTTTCTTTAAATTAAAATTTCCGTCCATTAAAAAACTTTATTTTAAGAAACTTACAACAGTTTGTGTTAAAATACTGTTTTTTTTTTAAAACTGTAAATTTTATCAATTCCGGGATGACTATTCCAAGTAGAACCAGTCGAATTAGAAATCTGTGTTTCGAAAACGGGTTTGTTAGAAAAATATTTGCTGAACTCTTGAATTTCCTATTCAATCAACATGCAACAACAATATTCAATAATTGGAAGTTCCGTTTGGTTATTTCGAAGTGAATGCCCAAAACGTATATATGCGAATTTTTTTCGGAGGCTACATATACATATCCCCATTAAATAGAGGAGGAAAGGGGACTTTACAGTTCGGAGACTGGTTTTGTAACAAAGAAATGAAGCTCACCGGCAGCAAACGTGTAAAAACACGTCGCCCCTTTGTACTGCGCTGCCAATAGTCAGGCAGCGAGTGGGGTAATGACCTAACCCCTTCATTGTTCCTCTGTTCTCAGCTCTTGCTCGATACATACGTACAGCAGGGCGACAGTTTTCACCTTTTCAGGCTGCCAGCTTTCTCGGATCAGACCTTAATGTGCTGTCTCAACCGTAACTTGTGAAATCAGTCTAGCTTTGTGATACCTTCCTGTTGTGTTGTCAAATCTCTTGTTACGTTCATAGTAATCATAGCAGACGTAGGTAGGCCGTGTCGCTGTCTGAACTTGCGCGTGCGAAATTGACAGGGGAAAAAGGCTATCATCGAAGTGGAAAAAGTGACTGAAAAAAAAAAATTGAAATCGCAGCGGATTTTGGTATTTCACAACATTTTGAACGTGGTAAATTTGAATGAACTGTGTTCTTGAGAAAGGGGGGGGGGGGGAAGAACCAACAGTGAGAACCCAGATTATCCGGGAGGGGACTTAATAGTGGTGAATGTTTAAGGAAAGCGCGGTACGTACAAAAATAATTCCCGACTCTGAAAGAAACTTATAATTAGGCTTGCCATACGTCCCGGTTTGACCGGGACAGTCCCGGTTTGAAGCTGTTGTCCCGGTGTCCAAGCCGGTTTTGTCCGTGTCCCGGTCAGCGGCAATTAACAGCCAAAAAATGTATTTAAAAAATGAAAACCGGTTACCAGCCAATATACGCAGCTCTTTAATCACTTCTCTGTTCAAGGTGTCAACTTTCCAAATCTTGGCAGGGTTTTAGAATATATGTGTTTTGTTTGCCAGGTACATCGGCAATTGTAGAAAGAAAAGTTTTCATTAATGAACAACGTTTTGGGGAGACGACAGGGATTTTTTTTGTTAACATGCAAAGTAAATTTGCATCCCCATTGCTCAGACTTTTATGAACTAATTAAAAGTAAAAAGTACATGTTAAAATAATTACATTCAAGCCAATTGTATGAACTTTTTGTAATGGGGAAATAACTTTTTTTTTGTTTTATTAACATACTAATACTAATTATAATGTATATAATTTTAATGTAAAACATAATACAAAACAGTTGTCCGAAAAATGTGTTTATCTTTATGGGAATTTCAAGGTTTAATTTTTAACATAATTTTTCCCCGAGGGGTGTCCCCCCCCCCCCCCCCCCGCCCCTGACATCCCCTGTCCCGGTTTGGCTCGGAGAAGTTAGGGCAAGCCTACTTATAATGAAATAGACACTGCGTCATCAGCGATAAGTTTCGAGGGATGCAACCGTAGGATTTCTTATAAAAAATATAGTTCTATTATTGTTATTATACGCAGAAAAATGCCCCCTCCCTTTTATTTTCCGTTTTGACCTGAATACGTCTTTGGTAGGAGAAAATAAGGTCGGTTCTGAAAAATTGCAGTGTTTAACCATTTTTTTTGCGTAGTATTTTTAGTTGGTTCGAAATCATTTCTCTGTTCCGTCAGGTTTGAATTAAACAAGTTACGTATTATTCCGAACTCTGGTATCGTTTCAAATCTGGCGTTCTCTTTGCATACAAGGATCAAAGATCTTGGTAGTGTCGCGTCATGTTTCTCACCGGTACGTGGGCATTACACGCGCCACGCCAGCTGACGAGGCGACCCGCTCTGGGGCCAAGGTCCAGCGTGCAGCTGCCTTATCTCGAGAGACTGCGGAGTGGCCGAAGGTTACGGGAAGAGGCTTGTTTGTTTACTGTGGACCCACTTCTCGTGAACTGAACTCGGCCCCTTCGAATGTTTGGGGGTCGAACGATCACAGCTTTGGACTTGCAACCTTGAGCGCGACCACGTGGCCTTGCACGACGATCCCTGTCTCCTTTACTTAACTCTGTGGCCTCCTCGCCTGCAAAGACGAGCAGGTGTCGGGACGTGTCCGAATTCAAGACCCCGTACTTGCTACTCCGCATAATTTACGTGCACTTGTGGTATACTAGAGCTGTTCGGATGGATATGTTTGGCCTTTATCAGTGGGGGATCCAGGATTTTGGTTTGGGAGGGGCTTGACCCAGCTGAGGCTAGGCTTTATCGAGGCAAACACTAAAACAATAGTGGACCCAGATGCTTTTGGGGGGGGGGGGAGGGGCTTGAGCCCCTTAGCCCCCCCTCTGGATCCGCTACTGGCCTTTATGAATGGTATTAGTCAGCTAAACATGTCTTAAATTTATTTTGTCAATGAATAAATGTAATATAAAAAATGTTCATTTGATTAACAATATTTACTCTATTACGAGTACCTTTTTTTTTCGTAAGTTACGGACATTATATGTGCATGAATCTGTTACTAATTTGTTATATATCAGTTAAATGCTTATTTAAAAAAAAAAATATTGTTACGTGGATACTAGAGGCGACGCAACGAGGCAGGCCAGTCGGCCCGGCGCACTGGCCAGCGAGAGGTCCAGGGGAGGCCCCACCTCCCGGAACCATATTTCGGAAGTGCACACGAAACGAGAGACCGCGACACCTCAACCAGAGACGTGCCTGACGTCACGCAGGCCACGCCCACGCACAACGCACAACGCACAACGCACAACGCACAACGCACAACGCACAACGCACAACGCACAACGCTCACGCCTACGCAGAGCAGACGTCGCTCAAGAAGCAGTTTAATATTACGCGGCTTTCGTTTGGCCAAGTGGCCTGTCGGTTACACGAGCCAATTTGAAAAAAATTCTTAGTTTGAGGAGTAAAATTTGCGCCTCTGATTGGCTGAGCTCATCTTGAGTCCGCGTCCGTCCCTCTTGAGGTAATCCGATTAGGAGCGGAGCTTGTCTTCCTGTCTCTCGAGTATTCGGCACGTCTGCGTGAAGTGGCATAACTATCCGCCATCGCTCTTGGAGCTTCTGATGTGACATTACGGAGGGCTACGAGACCTTTTTAGGCCGGAACTTCGAAAGTATATAAGACGTCGCCGGCCTCCTGCAAATGAGTGGCAAGAGGTTGGTGAAGACACTGGCAAGTGAGTGCGAGACGTGAAAGAAGTGATGTGAAGAGGGCGAGTGACCCCTTGGCGAGCGATAGGGGAGGGCAAGCGGCGAGCTTTGAGTGCGAAGGTTAATGCATCGCGATCGAAATTTATATATATATATATAAAATATATATATATAAAATGTATATATATAAAATGTATGTATAAAGTTTCTGTATGTATAAATGTATAAAAAATATTCTTTTTTTGTTGGGGTGATTAATAATTTACATTTGCAGTATTTAGGCATGTTGACACCACCACTTTATTGCCAGTACATTGATCTGTAGGCAACATGTAAAATTAAGCCATACATAAGTATGCTTATACAATGTTTGAATCCAGAACCTCTCGACAAAAGTTGAATGGTAATTCAGCCTTAAGCTGTAAATGAACGACTGTGCCATGGGCGCAAAGCTTGAGTCATTTGGGTCCCCCTCGCACACAGCTGCGATGGGTGGGTGACCTTCCAGGAAGGAGCTGGCAACACTGCAGCCTGCCTTCGCCATCTTACAAGTCATCCTCTCTCCACTGCTTCCCCCCCAATCTCAAACAACTCTCTACCATGTGCTGGAACCTCTCGTCCTCAATCTTTTTATTACAAAAAATCTTGCAGTGGTTTTTTTTTTAAATGGAGTTTCAGTCTCTCTGACTTTTTTAAAGAGTTCAACTCAGTCAATAGTTTACTTTGGCTGTTAAGGTCATTAAATGAATAGCCTGAAATCTCTGCTACTTTGTAAAATAAAAGCACTTATAAGCTCTTTAAAACTAGATATTGGGTTTTGTTTCAAATAACTATCCCAAAAATTGTAGAAATCGCGCAGATGTTTATTTTGCATGTAAATAACCTATCCCGCAGCCAGGCTGAGTTAGGATAAAGCCTGGCCTTAACTGCAGCTTTGAAATCCATATTGAGACACAGACAGAATTTTGTGAATTTGTTGTGTAAAATCAGGAAAAAGTGTTCTTCCATGCTTTAATACTGGCATGAAGTGCAACAAAAGATGTAGACTAACTAAAAATTGAAACACTGCAATACCATAAAAAATTGCCCCCTCCCCCTTTTATTTTCAAATAAAATGTAGTGAGATTAAAGATTTATATGAACCTGTAAAAACTCATAACTTTTACACAATTTTACAAAATTCAATAATTTAAATAAAGAGAAAACATTTAAAAAAAAGTAGAAAATGTAGAAAATGTGGTTGCACCAAATGTTATTTATAGAAATTTTCCTATGGTCAGCAACAGCTTTGGTAATATATTCTTTTTTACATTAAAGTGCATCAGAGCGAAGATCTGTTTGAATTAATGTTTTGCCAGAACCAAATGGTATTTTTCGGGTTACTTATCACCAGTCATTTTCGAATTTACCGAGCTCTGTAGTAACGCCTCACAAAGCTTATTTTTAAGGAGGGCCAACTCTGAAGATTGTTTACTCGTTTCATGCACCCAGTGTGAGGTGCTAATAGTCGTGAGTCTTTAGGGCAGTGTTGCAATCCGTTAATCAATTTTTATCAACCTCTATCCATGCAACACTGCTTTCTGAATGGGGCACTTCACCCAGTGATCCAATGTTTCCTCTTAAGCTGTTTCCCAAAGGGCCATGTCTCTTCGTGTCCCATGGATATAAAACAGTGTACAATTTTGTCCCTTGGTCTCTTTTCTCATGGTAGAAGATTAAGAACTTTTAAGAATTTTACTGCATTAAATTTGTAGAAGATGAAATCCTGAATTTTCTTAAGTGATAAATGTCCAAATGTGGTATGCTGCCACATATAGGTTTTCTCTGAGAACACACACACATATATATATAATATATATATTTATTAACTTATTCATTCTGTCAATGTTCCATTCTCATCTTAAAGACCTTCATTGTCTTTGACCTTGATATACGTAGTTCAAATTTATAATTGATTCATTCATCATGTTCATTCATTCATGCTTATTATGTAAACTTAGTTTTTTTTTTAAATATATGTATATAGGAATACAGATGTAATACAGTAAATTAGTTTTATGTATGTATTAATTAATGTGATTTGTTCTTGGGGGGGTCTTGTAACTTGGACAGTTAAAATGTTTAAATGTATTTTTTTTGTGCCTTTGTAAAACTGACTAATGATTTTTTTTTTTTTTTGCAGGAGTATGAATAATTGTGTGTCAACTTTCTGCACAACCAGTTACCACGGGTACCAACTTTGGAACCCTAGTAGCACCAAGTTTTCTTTTTATGACGATTTTAGAGAAGAATATTAGATCAACCTTTTTCTGTTCGGGACTTGCAAGGGTGGCTGCCAGGTGAGTTGAATATTCTCTCGTGGCATTGAGAACAAATTCTGATTATTTCTTGCATCGGCATTGGTTGAGTGGTCATATCACTTGCTTTCCATTCGAGGTGTTCTGATTTGGATTCTCGCGGAGGTTGAACTTGGATATTTTTGTAATGTTACATTGAGCTGGTGGGTTTTATTGGGTACTTCTACTGTTCCACCATTGTTTTTAGTCACTGCTGTATCTCAGTTACCAATTTTAAACTATCAATCATTCCATTCATTCATTATTAGTTTATACAGTTTTAATTTTCACCTATACAGATTTTTGCTTCTTGTAAAAGTTATTTGGCTGATGTTGGCAGGAGAAGTTCATAACTGTAGCTACGTTTTCCTAATTTTCTTGTATAATGATTGTAGAGTATATTAATGTTCCTGCCTTATTGTTGGAGACTTGGTGGGAAATGACCTACAAACTAATGATTATTTTGTAAACACCCATGCTAGGTTAGAAGAACTCAAACCCATGTACCTAGGGGTATGATCAATCCAAAATACAAACATGGATAAAATAGGTCTCTCATCTTCACATGTTTGTTTAAAGATGAAAATTCTTATTTTAATATTTATGTTTTGATGTCTAATAGTGCATCTCTGAATGTAGTTGTAATGAAAGGCAGTTAGTCGTGGAAGGGCGTAAAAGGGGAAGAGTGGTCAGAATATTCTATTTGGTACTATTAGACATCAAAACATAAATATTAAAATAATAATTTTCTTCTTTAAACAAACATGTGAAGATGAGAGATATTTTATCCATGTTTGTATTTTGTATTGATCATACCCCTTGGTACATGGGTTTGAGTTCTTCTAACCTAGCATGGGTGTAGCTACAGTTATGAACTTCTCCTGCCAACATCAGCCAAATAACTTTTAAAAATACCAATTTTCAATATTATTGAAAATTGTTATTTTTATCTACAACATTAAAATTTTTTTGAGGTACTAAAAAGTTGATAAAATCTTTTTGTAGACTATAACTAAACTATTTATTCTATAAAAAAAAATGCTTTGAGATTTATATTGTCACTGGCTGCCCGACCCGGCTTCGCACGGCTATGCTAATGGAAAAAAATTAAGCCACATCTCCCATTTACAGTAATGGTAAATAAAAAAAAATTAAGTGAAAGTTTATTACAATGCTGTATAATGTACCGGAGAGAAAATGAATAGCACCGATGGTTTCCCGACTCCGTGCACGCAATTTACAACTGATGTGCCCGTACTTCGCTACGGCAGTCTACAGGCAGATCACTCTTGCGCCGCTCATCATACATGCCCCTCCTTGTGGGTACGCCACTGCTGCGCGATGCCCGTTGCCATGGAGATGCAGAAGGCATGAACAATGCAAAATCCTGTTCTCATGCAGACAAAGTACTCACTGTTGCCTGGTTTTAACCACCCATGGGATCTAATTTTCGGAAAATGTCATCCTGGGTAACATAAGGAACATTACTGTGAAGTTTCAAGTCTGTAAAATATATATACTTGAAAAAAAAAGGGCAATAAAAAAACAAATTAAACACAGAGAGAGGAAAAAAAACAGTAGTTTAGGTTTGCGATTTAAAGTGATAAAAAGTATTTAAATACTAATTGAACTCTTATGAGGGTACTGATTGCTTCGTTGTTAATATCACACGGGTGTTTTTTTACTTGTATGGGAAAATGAAGAATGATAAGGCATCTAGTGCGTGGCAACAATGTTAATAGGCAATAGGAAATAAACTTCTAGCGCCTGCGGCATTGTCAACACACACTTTGTACGTCTACTGCATGTTGTATCTAACCCCCTCCAACACATTTGATTCTAAATTGGACTTTTAGTAAGGATCCCTAATGTTATTGATAATATAATATAGCCTATAGCCTTCCTCGATAAATGTGCTATCAAACACTGAAAGAATTTTTCAAATCGGACCAGTGGTTCCTGAGATTAGCGTGTTCAAACAAACAAACAAACAAACAAACTATTCAGCTTTATACTATTAGTATAGATTTCGGTCACACATGAGACCATTAGATAACTTGATGCATACTTCACTGTTGCCCATTTTTCAGGGTAGTGGGTAGTATTTTGAGTATTTCCAGTTGTGTGAAGTTAAAAAGTATTAATGCATTAATTAAGATAGACTACAAAAATGTTTAATAATATTTTGGATGTACACCATTGCTGCTTTACACTAGTTGTCATTAAATAACCTCAGGACTGCTTACTTCACTGGGATAATTGCGTGGAAGAAATTTAGCACATATGAACACAGTGGGCTGACGCCACCCAGTTCCAACAAGCACAGTAAATAAAACCACCTCCTCGGACAACACAGCAATGTACACACATACCCCCAATGATGGCATCACAGATATTTCAGTGGAAGAAATTTAGTCTGAAATGACATTACACACATGCACAGTGGGCTGACGATGACACAAAAAACTACCACTTCGGACAGCATAGCCAGCAACATGCAATTATCTGTGACTAAGCATAGCCTAAAGTTTTTTCCATGACAACCAGCCTGAAGCAGTAATGTTGTATATTTTTCTGTCCAAAATACTACGTTAAATCAATCCTCCCGTTGCAATAGTTGTTCCTAGAATGTTGTTATCGTATTTAAAACTTATTCCAATCACCGACAGATATTGTATGTGTGTGTTTCTATTTCCAGCTTTTCAGTTGCACTGGCTTGATTGAACAGTTTTTATCGCCACTCATCTACTGCTTGTTGTTTGACTTCTCTGCTTGAGCCATGAAGATGGAGAAAGATCTGCCTCTGGGTTACACGGCGCTCACTGCCGGGGTTTCGGCTTGTGTTGCTGACTTGGTCACCTTCCCGCTCGACACGGCCAAGGTTCGCCTGCAGGTACGCAGGTGTCCTTTATTGATCGAGTTTGTCACAGAAACTTGGTGAAGAATTTACATTTCTGTGCAATATATGTAAAACCTTGTTATAGTTTTGACTATTCCTTAACTTCTGGACATCAGACTAATGTTAAGTTTGTAAATTAGTTTATTATATTTATTCTGTTAACTCGTAAAATATTAATGCATACCATACATAATAATGTGTATGGTAACTTTTTCAATTTTCATGTTGCAGATTCAAGGAGAAGGGAGGCCATTGGTGACCATTGCTCATGACAATGCCTTGTTGTTGCGTGGCTACTCACCAAAATACCAAGGAGTCGTTGGTACCATAACCACCATTGCTCGGCAAGAGGGTGCTAAGTGAGTACCAACAAATTTTACATTATTTCACTCCTACTTTGACTAATTTATGAACAAAGATTTCCCCTCTTTTATTTTTTTTTCAATTTTTTTATTTTTTTTAGTAAAAGATTTTTAATTTTTAACAAAGGTAAGTATTAAAACTGGAGGATGTAACAGCACTTAATTTCAATCACTTTCTGGGAAATTTCTGTCCCTGAATAGTTTTTATGTTGAGAGATGAAAACATTCAACTGAGAACAAAGAGCTGGATGGTTGCTGCATGCTTGACAGCGCACTCTCGCAGAATGTGTGTCTGTCCGCGTGCAGGGACATCTCGGTGGGTTCTCAGTTCACTGTTCCCAGTAGGGACGTCCTCCCCCTTAGTGTTTTCCTTGGCACGTGATGAGCTCTTCTTCCAGGAGTCTGTACAACGGCCTCTCGGCTGGCCTCCAGCGCCAGATGTGTTTTGCCTCCGTTCGTCTCGGATTCTACGATTCCTTCAAGAACATATACCTGCGACTTTTGGACGGTACGCTACTCTCGAGTCGCAACCCTCGCATATGTTCATGTGTTGAGAAACAGTAAGCAGGAAGATATGAAAAGAAAAAAAAAGCGTTAAAGATAAATATAGACAGAAAAAGTTTCAGCCACTTGCAAGTCTCGGGTACAAAGCTGGTGATTTTCGTATCTGTATGCAAACACTTAAGGAGTTTGTGTATGGCCGTAAATCTTGGTTTTGTTTGTGGAGTTGCTTTGGCTACTAAATGTTCTGCTCTCCTGCGACTGCAGGTTATAACGTCAGTGGCTGAGGTGAAAATTCTTTGCAGGAGAGAAGAAGGTTAACGGTGGAGTCCATGTCGCGGCTTGTGTGGCATCTGGCATAACCACGGGAGCCCTGTGCGTTCTCATTGCCCAGCCGACGGACGTGGTCAAGGTGCGGTTCCAGGCTCAGCAGAGGACCACTAGTGGGGTCAAGCGCTATACCTCCACCATGCAGGCGTACCGGTTGATAGGGCGTGAAGAAGGCATTGCTGGTCTGTGGAAAGGTATTTGTGGTTTGACTGTTTGAATCCCTCTCAGATTTTATTTATTGTGTGTCCACAATGGTGGTTTTCAACCAATTGTATTAGTACATTATGTTCATTCCTTGTTATTTTCATTTGTGAATTTCAAAAGTAACATTTTTGAACTTTGTGTTTTAAAAATGTCATTTAAAATGATGTCTCGAACAAATTAAGGAATTATATTGTCTAGTGTTTCTTCCTGTGTATCCTAGTGTATGTCCTTATGGCATTATACCTCATCTTGGTTTTAGTTTTGAAAAGCCAAACACTTTGGTGGTTTGATTTAGGTCATTTAATGTTATACACTGCATTTGGTGAGAACTGTCCTATTTTTGTTTATTTTGCATGAAAACAGTTCAGGTGTGCAATTGGTTTGTTTCTAACTGACTTTGAAGTAATGGTAGCTCACAGTGAGATAAAAATTTTGTCAAGGGCTTTAAGAGAAATTATTGTTGATGTGGACAATTAAAACCATGCCTGGCAAGTAGTTTACCTTTATTAAATCTGATAACTGTGTACCTCCTTCAAAATACTTCAACAGTAACTCAAAACAATTGATTCTGATTCTTGGTGTGTTATGCTTCTACAATTTGACTTGGTGAGATTATTGCCTTTAGATCTGTGTATTTGTTCAGTTATTAGTGTTGCAGTCTTAACTTCAGCATAAACATGCAACATGCATTTTTTAATCTCTTGCTGGTTACAGTGGGAGGCTTACGGAAACAGGATCACCAAGGTTACAATGGGCTCCGAATGAATTGGATGCAAATGTGGTGCTTGCAAATTTTAATAAATGTGTTGAGAGCTGAACGTCCTTCACAGGTTCATTAGATGATAAGTGTTGTGAGAATAAAGCATTGGAGGGATGTATGTATGGGGGAAATGGGACTACCCGAAATAACTGATCGGCTTACTGCAACGTCCGTGACGTTTGCCACTTGTGAAAAATCCATGTTGACTTCACTGGGAATTGAACCTGAATTGCCTTGGTATGAGGATCGGGTCACCCGCAACTTTGGCCCCTCATAAATTTGAGTCTGGCCATTGTTGGGATAGAACCCACAACCCTAGTCACATTAGAATACATTGTCACTACAAAAGCAGGTAAGCATGTTCTTTGTGAAGTAGGCTCAGTGGTGTAATCAACAATGTCGCATGTTGCAGGAACATTCCCAAATGTGGGGAGAAACGCCATCATTAACGTGTCTGAAATTGTATGTTACGACATCATCAAGAACATGATCCTTTCTCATAGACTCATGGATGACTCCATTCCATGTCACTTCACTTCTGCAGTTTTTGCTGGTAATTAATACTTGGGTCAATACATGAATATGAAAAACTAAAAATTTACACAAATCCTGCTAAGTGTTGCATTTTTATTGGGTAAGATGTTAAACTTATAATATTAAACTACTGGTCCTAAAATTTTGTCATTTGGAGTAAATGTAAGGTAGACTGAGGTTAGGTTAAATTAAATGCAGTTGTGGACAAGAACTGTTGTCAGAAATTGATTCCAAGTGTAATGCTTATACATCTGTTATGTACAGAGACTAAAGGTTGTTATTACGAACTGTTCTCAGTCATTTCTCACAGTAAAATTTTTTCCATCTAGTATATTTCATCAGCTATTGGCCATAACCCATAAGTATATTTTTATGGATTTCTGAACTTTATTAACATTTTTGTGTGACAAATTATTACAGTAAGTTATTTTATAACAGAGGGTGGTATTCATGTTGGCCCATTAAAATGCTCTATCCAGAAATTGGGTTCTTTGAGGTATAAAAATCTACTAGAGCTTAATTTTTTTATCTATATGGTTAGTGGATGGATATGCAAAAAAGTATTTAGTGAATTCTACTTTCTGATTATAAAACCACATTTTTTTACTATAGATTAACCCTTACAAAATATGACTCAAAAGTGTTTTTAAAACAATTTATTAAACATTAAAATTTAGGATCATACTGATAAGTAAATCTCCATCCTGCAATTTACAATTGAAAACATTCAACTATGGACACTTATCTTGTATTGAAAAATTACACAATTAGTAGTTGAATTATCATAAATCCAACTCCCATCGCTATGTCTCGTCACGTGTTGCCTTATAAGACACATTCGAGCAGCAAAGAATCACAATAGCCCGTCAGTCTGATAATGTATTTATTTCAGAAAGTGCGTTTTTAGAGGTAAATACCAGGGAGTATGTATTTGTGCTGCAGTTAATTTTTCTCTTGTGTTGTGGTAGGAAATGTCCTGTGCTTTGTTTTGGTGAGGAAGATGTGTTATTAGATTGTTCTAAGGTTGCGCTTTAAAATATACAAGATGTTATGGTTTTATGTTTTGAAATCAGGGAATTTTGGTGTCATTTTACATATATTTTATAAATTATTTTTATTTATAAAGATAGTGTATTATTCAACAAATATGGCACTTAAATATTTTTTTTAATACTTTATTCACAAAAATTGTGCCACTTTAATTAAATGTGTTATAAGCATGTGTAGGACAGAACTATTTGGAATAAAAATAATTTACCAAGTGTTATATTAAAAAAAAGAAAAAAGTACCAAAGCCAGGAATTTTAAAATGAGTTAATAATAAAATGAAAGCTCAAAAATAAATTTTTTTGGCACAAACTTAATATGGAATAGATCACATTCATTGAATTAATGCATTAAAAGATTAAATTTTTGGGCTTTGAGTTAAATGTCATGGTTTTTTTTTATGGTGTATTGGCATGCTTTTCAGTGTTTAGTTTTTATCGCAATTCCCCATGTAATATATTCTTGTCCCTAAGCGTGATGCGTAACTGGCGACTGTGTGTTTGCAGGTCTGTGCAGCACTGTGATGGCGTCTCCGGTGGATGTTGTGAAGACTCGCTACATGAACTCTGCCCCTGGGGAGTACAAGGGTGCCATTGAGTGTGCAGTCCGTATGTTCACCCAGGAGGGAGCCCAGTCGTTCTACAAGGGGTGAGCTCTTGTTCCCTGTCTTTTCCGTTTTTTGTTTTTTCCATACAAATTAGACAAAAAGGTTTTTGTCTGATGGTTGTCATTGCATTAAGTGGAAACGCTCCTGATGCTTGGTTTTGCTTGCAGTACTCGTATGTCATGGGACAGCACCTTCAGCATTTTAAAGATGGGTTTTATGTGTATCCTAGACTTGTTGCATAAACATTAGGAGGGATGTGCGATTCCTAAGTATGTACAGATAATAGAGGATGTCCAAAAAAGAATGTCCCAGTTTCAATATATATTATAGAAGGTTACTTTAGACCATTTACAACAAATCATACATCAAATTTTCTTACAAATGTTCACTATGTGCACCTTTAGTTAATACGGCACACATCCAACCTAAAGTCCAGTTCTTTCCACTCTTTAGTTAACACGTTCGGAGTAATGGAAGTAATAGCCTCTTAAATTATGTGTCTCAACTCTAGAAAATCATTTTGGTAGCGACGGAACGTAGACACTATATTTTACAAAGCCCCGAAGGAAAAAAAATTGAATGGCGTTATGTGAGGTCAATGTGGAGGCCAGTGAAAAAGAGCTCTTGTCATCTTGGTCATTATAACCAATCCAGAGGTTGGTGACTTGACAATTAAACTTTAAATGAAACGCACATTGAACTGAAATTACAGTGTCACTTTTAGCAAATTGTAGAACACAAAATGCTTTATGCTCAGGAGTTGGCATTTTGCGTAGGTAGAGCTGCAAACGAGAAAACTACAAAGCAGTATTTTTTATCTAGAAGTGTTTATGAGTTACTCTTTAATTGTGACCTTGAATCAAATTTAAAATTCTTATAGTGGATACTATTAAAATTTATAAACGGGTCATTCTTTTATGTACATACTGCAGTTCTCTTCTAATATCCCTGTTGTGTATCTTTGTGTGTTCAGGGTTTCCACAAAATTGGGGAAAAGTCGTGGAAGTTGAAGTTGGTCAGGGAATGTATCTGAATTGAATTGAAATCCTGAAATCCCATGCTTCATTGTGCTGTTACTCAAGACTGTGAAAAATTTTTTTTAATGTTGTTTTAGTGCATAGTCAGTTTGAATTAGGCCAGTTATGGGGAGGGTGAAGACTGTTTTTTTTTTTTATTTCTTTTAGAAAATTGAACAAAAAAGGGTGAATTGTAATATTGGTGGTTATGGAAAGTTAAAGAAAAGTAAGGGAAATTTTATTACAGGTTTGTGTGGGCACACTGATGCAGCAATCACTAATAACCTCACTGTCGATGAGCTGTTAAATGTGCAATAAAAATAAGTAGTTAAACTTTTAGTTGTAATATAACAATATTACACAGAACTGAAACTGCATATTTGGTTAGTTTACATTTCCTTCACCGTTGCCTAGCGACAAAACGTCATAAAGTGCTTTGTCGACAGTCGCAGAATGTTTTTGTTTACAAACTGTGTTTTTATTTTAAACCTTAAATGACATTTAAGGAACTTTGCCGCTGTAATATTTGTTTAGATTGTTATTTTATTTACATTTGTATGCATTAAATTTCGTTTTCCCTTTGATTTCTTGGATGGTGCTTCGTGATTGGCTGAGGCTTGACAGCGCCTCTGACGAAGCACCTGGCACCATGAATGATGGGAAAGGAGAATGTTTTCGGATCGCATGGCCTCGTACAGCTGCCCGTCAGGAAGTTCTGGCGGCAGCTGAAGATACTGTATAAACTGCGTGTACGGGAGCGACAAGTGTTGTTGTTCGTTGTGATTTCATGGACCGAAACAATTTGTGATGTAAATAATCATGCAGCTTACCTGCAAACGTATGCTGTGAGCACATCTGTGTATGGTCCAGAGACAGCATCAGGTAGGCCATATTGAGAAGGTTCGTTTGTCAGGAATTTTAGTTGACGCAAATGCGATTTAGGCCCTATTCTGCGGCCGAAAGTACAAGCTATTACATAATTGTGAACTGTTTTTTTTGTGCCGCGAGGCCTATATTTAATAATAACGTACATACATATAAACAAGCATGAACATCCACACTCTAGAAGATCCGAGTGTAATTTATTCTGAACTATCGACTGAATTAGCCAGAAACTTTTAAATTAGAACCCTGAGGTACGTAATTTGTCATAAACTGTGATATTTATTAAAGTGAAAAATATAAACTTATCATTTACTGACTGACAACTTGGAGAACTTGGAGAACTTGGATGGTTTGCATTTTTTTTTTATCTGTCTTGACCAGATTATTTCCATTGAAGAGTATTGTATTGGTCTTAGGTAAATCATATTTTTAAAATATCAAATATTAAAATTTTTGGAATTATTTTTCAAGTTAATAATTTTGTTATTGTGTGTTTCTCCTCCCCCTTACACAGTCACATCATAGTTATTTTATTTGTTGTTTATTCTGTGTGTGGCATGACACAGTGATATCCCAATGCATATAATTGAGATTTGATTAAGATTTGGAATCCTTACTTTGTGACTTTACTTCTATATAGTTCAGCACGAGAAGAAGTATAATATTGATTTGTTAGTTGGAGGCAAAAACATTTTCTGTTGGATTTCTGTCTTAAACGTAAATCACTGGCTCTGACAGTGTCTTATCAAATGTGTTGGTGACCGTGTGTGGCAGGTTTGTGCCCTCTTTCTACCGCCTGGTCAGCTGGAACGTTGTGCTGTGGATCACCTATGAGCAGTTGAAGAGGAGTGTGAGCTATGCTTACACTGAGCATGTCGGTTAAGACTTCTTCTTTAATGGGCAGTACATAATAAAGATGTGAGATATCCCTGTTTTTTTTTTTGTGCCAATAACTTGGTAAAATTTCTTTCATTATTGAGAGAAACATAAAATAAACTTTACCCGTTTTGGATTTTTAGTGGAATTAATTGCCAAAACCAGTTCATTTACTGATTAAAATATTTGTATTTCTTTGTTTGCATGCTGTCTTTGGCAGTAAAAATTTTTGGTTTTAACCCTGTTTGAAATATTTCCATTTGTTAGGGTGCTTAAATTTAGTTACTGTTTGTAAATTTTCAAACATGTTTGTAAATAATTAGTCAACTTTTACGCACTATTTGTACATGGGAATGTGCATTTTTTTCCTTATGATTTCTGTAGGGAAAGTGGAGTGATTTTACAACTATGAAATGAATGTACTGTGCCATTTGCAGGGAAGTCAAATAACGTAGTAGATGTGGCAGATTTATTGTGCCATTTATTATTTGTGATAGTTCATTCCAAGATTTTTAATGTTCTAAAAATTAATGTTGCAAAAAAACTAATTACATACTTAGATATGTCATTTGTAGTAGCCACTGCAATGGGAAACATAATACATCTGCACATAAAGAATTCTGTTGCTACATATATGTTGGTATGATAAATAGGTTGTCTTTTAAAGAAAATATGACCACAAGAAATATTGATGTTCTGGTAAATAGCAAATTCTATATTAGTGTTGTGTGATTCAGTAATTCATATGAAGTACATACATATTCAGTTTTTACACTTAAAAGTTTTTCTTAGAAAAAATTAAAAAAAAAAAGTTAAAAAAAATCATGTTTATTTTTGGCATGTTTTCCTTTTTGTATTCATTTAAAAAGACAGTGAATTTTTAGTATTAGGTATGTGCATGGTAATTTTTGAAGTTTTAAAAATTTGCTCTTAAAAAAATTTTGGTTTACTCGACCATTAATTTTATCCTCACAAGTATTTTTTTATTTTTATTCAGTATATAATGAATGCTCTAAGGATTAATTTCTGGGATTATTCAAAATCTCCACTTTAATGATTCTTTAAGTAATTTTATAGTGAAAGTAAGCAGTAAGCAAGCTTGTATTTATGATTTGAATATGGTGCAAAGTAACATTAAGCACAAAATTGTAGCCTATCTACTTTCATTCAACATGTTTATTTAGTATGATTGTTTCACTTTTCAGAAATAAGGTTCAAGTTTGTATTAACTATTTATTAACATAAAGTAACTTGGTATGGCCTTACTTTGATTTAGCATTCAACTTAGCCACCTGAGCAAGTCTTTGTAATATACATTTGTCAAAACTTACCTATTTTATTTTTTCAGCCTGAGATTCTTTAATGTAAATAATAGTTGAGATATCAGTGATAAAACCTCGCTGGCAGAATTTATAATAAATACCTGCAAGCAAATCTTTAGGTATTATACTAACGTGGGTTCCTGTGTACAAGAGGAGTACGAATTGTTGAATAAACCTCATTTTATTGTAATATTTTATTTTTATGTCGTTTTTTAAGATAACATTAAAGGAGACTGCTTATAACTTCTGCAGAAAATAAATGATTGTGATGTGATTGTAGTTGATTTTTTTTCTTCTTTTTTATAATTGTCATGTTATTCGTAGTTCTTTGGCTTCATACTACTCACTGGTTCCTGCAGGTCATACATCATATATCTGCAAGTTAAAATTCTGTGGCAGTAATGGCGGTATCTCGTAATATTCATGCCAAGAAAAGGATTGTGTATCCTAGACTTGTTAGCGATTTGCTAAGTGGTGGTGCTTGCAATAAAATTTTTTTTCTATATTTTAATTTGGAGTAATGGATGAATTTTATATAGAAAGTGAGACGTAACACATGTTTCATTCATGTGTGTTATTGATTCAGGCTGCTGCTTTACATGTCTTCACTTCTATGACAATTCTGTAGAGATATATATGTGGTTTACATTTTAGGTTTTATTTTGAAACATTTGGCAATGTATTAAACTGATTTGGATGTCATTTTAGAAAAACTGTTTTTAGAATGTTGTAATTAAAAAAATTGCCATCTCCAGAAAGAAAAGGTCACCATCAAATTGAAAACGTAAAAAAAAAATTCCGAAAGTTTCTTGTTCAAAACATAGCGTAGGAAGCATTTAGATTGGGCAAAATTGAGATTAGGCTGCATTTTAAGACCAGTAAATTATATGTGTGGTCTGTTGGTATTCTGTTAAAAAAAACATTCAATTGAAAACTTTGGTTCATATATGAAATCCAAATTAACAGAAATTATTATGTAATTAAAACTAATTACAAGAGTGGTTTCGATGCAACTGCACGAATCTCAGCTTTAGGGTATTTTCACTTAAATATAATAACAAATTGTGAGCAAGCCTTTTCATTAATTGTCAGTGATGTGTAAACATCTAACCTCAGTAACGAGCAAATTTGTGTTCTCATGTTGTTCATGTTGTAAATAAACTTATAATACAAATCTCGGACAATGGATATATTGAAGCACCTTTCACTATTAGAAAATCAATTTATGGATCAACATTTTTTAATAGCAACAGGATTCCAGGTATTCACGTAATCATTGTACCGCAAGCATTACTCTGATATTAAATTGTAACATTTGAACTCACATAACACACAAGTATATGTTTGTATATGTATTTGTTTTTGCTTAAACGACTGAAATCAGTCTGTAAATACTTCCTACAAACAAACCTTAACCTTACTAAGTTGGTTAAATATTGTATAATAATGTTATATTATAATATTACTAAAAAAGTAAAACTAAGAATATTCTAAATTTTTCAAAACATTATATTATTTACTCATAACGAAAAATTAGGTAACATGTGCTCCTTGTGTATCCAAATATTCCAAAATTGGTGTTTCTGCTTCATGTACACTGAAAATGTATAAATTTTTATTTTGCAAATTCTCACAATGAGGATATCATATCACTCACGTTTTACACTTGCTTTTACATTTAAAAAAAATATTGCTACCGAAGTTGCACGAGTGAGAGGCGAACTTTTGTGAACTTCGGAATTGCTTGGGAGGGTCTTATGAATAGGTGATTAGTAGGCTTCCCGCATGCAGGATTCCCTGTGGCTGGGGCCGCCGTGAGCTGCAGCAAGGCCTTAACCATAGCAACGCATACTTCCACCTGCCCATGTGCTGGAGGGTGTTCCATACTTCCGTTAATAACATAACCTACAGTATTTTCAATGAAATATTTAATATTAATGAATTTATAAACCATTTTGCACATAAAATATATTTCATGGTAGTTCCACTATCCTAAAGATCATTTGGCACCCCAATACATTTGGCATGTCCCCCGATGTTTATGAAAGCAACATAATAGGTTTGTTGCTACTCCTGGGTCCACCATCTTTGTGACGCACATCCATTCATGGACTCCTGCCAGGGCGAGTTCTTGCACTGGGTTGGAAACTAGTCTTATTTGCCTCTCTGGACATTGGTACGATACCTGTGCTGGTGGATACCAAGCAGTAAATCTGTTGGTGGTTTCCTGTGGTCTCGAGTGCTTGCTGGTCTTGTAATGCAGTCTTTCAGGTGTGTAGGCCTACTCTTGGTTGGGTCTTTGCATCCTTAAACTGCTACCAGAATAAGTTGTGGCCTATTGCGGTGGCCTCACGAGTTTACCTGTCTCTTGGATGAGCAGCCATTTAAGTATATTTAATGGTTTAACATACTGCTCAAAGAAATATGAAGTGTGTGTGTGTGTGTATATATATATATGTATGTATGTATATATATATATATATATATATATATATATATATATATATGTATATATATATATATATATATATATATATATATATATATATATGTATATATGTATATATATATGTATATATGTATATATATATATATATATATGTATATATATATATATTTATATATATATATATATTTGTAAGCTCTCGGAATCCAATGTAATTATGTATTATTCTGACAATACAGATAGGAATCTATAAGCAGTGATTTTTATATAAAATAAAATTTTTTAACCACAGACTTTTTCACGCCTGCGTTGTTTAAAATTGTTTTGTTAAATGTTCCACATTTATCACGACCGCATGCAAGATTTTACTGAAAAACTTGGCTTTGAAACAGTTATCAACCATTTTCTGTCTGTAATATTGTTATATTAACTCTTAGATTATTTTAAACTATCAACATTTTTTGGGACCTAGAAGATATACTATAATTAATAGATACACTCTATCTACTAGCTGGAATTTGTACGTAGTTTACAAAGAGCTATGCTGTAAATAATTATAAACATGTCATTGTGATTTATTGCAGCTGTGAAGTAATAGAAGAAAAAAGTCCTGCAGAGAGTTTTTTCTAGCATTTAAACCTTTTGTTTTTTTTTGTTTTCAGTGCTTGTCTTTTTTAGGTTTCTGTGCTACAGGATAATTTTATCTATCCCTAAACTTAAACCATTAAAAATGTTTTTTTTTTTTTTAATGAGACTAATTAGATACTTGCTTAATAATGTTTTATATTTAGTTCCTTAAAAAGTGATGAATGATTTAGAATACATAAGCAATTACATTTGTCAAGCTGTAATTTCATGTGTATTTTGTGTGTTCACAACAGATGCATGTGTGAAATTAGATTTGTACAGACATAAAATTCTTTGATGCATTCATGCAAGCATGTAATTTAACTTTCAAACAAATATTAGTTAATAAAAGAAATTTTGAAGTCAACGGTTTTAATCAAATGAACTTGACCTAATGTGAATAAAATTCTAGGAAGTATTATAGTACCTAAAGCAAAGTAAAATTTCTAAACATGTTATATGAAAACTCAAGAACTGTTTTTTCTTAACATACATTTTAAAAATAATAAATATTTAGTAAACATTAAAGAAAAAATATTTTAGCTCTGAATTTCATGTCAGTCATTGTTCTTTTTGGGTTATTTGTAGGAAACCATTTTTTTTTTAAATTAATTTTTATTGACAAGGTCATTAGAGACTGACAAACTCAAGAGTTCCAGAAAGCTTGGAGCAGTGCTGTAACCAGGATTTTGTGAAGAAGGGGGTCCAGCGTAGTCATATAATTTGTTTATGAGTAAGTGTTCTTCATAGTTGAAGTTTAAAAGAAAATTGATCGTCATACTAAAATCACAAGGAATAGTAGACTTTTAGAACTTCCAACACTTGCACATAGAAATTTAAGTATTTTTCCCTAAAAAAAAGAAAACTGGGCATTTCATACTTTTTTTTATATTTAATTTTTCTTAAGTCAATGTTTGATGATTTTGTTGAAACAAGTAATAAATATATATATCAATGTTATTAAATAAATAAAATACAATTCAAGTTTGTATGAAAGCCATGGTGACAGTATAATCTGTGCAAATCAACATTAAATATGTGGCTTTGTGTAAGAGGCATGTGGGACTATAATTTTGAGGAAATATTTTATTGCAACCCATTAAGGATTAAAATAGTCCTTTCAAAATAATCTCTGTAATCTAATGTGGTAAAGTTGCTATAATTTTCTTAGTGTTTTTTTTTACGTGATAACATCTTATAAATCGATGAACGCCGGCTGCGCGCACAAAAAATTGTCACGTTCCGCCTGAGCCACCGTGCGAGAAATCTATAATATAAAACAGGTTAAGGTGGGCTTTTTAACTAATTGTTCGTGATTATATTCAAACAAATTATTTAAATTAAATTTGCAAAAAACTGTAAATAATATATGACAATTAAAAAGTATGCAATTTTTCTTCAATGTTTTCTTATGATGTTATCACGTAAAATTATCGTTAGTAAACCGACTTTACAGACAAAACCCCCCCCCCCCCTCCCTTTTTTTTTTTTTTTTAATTTATTTAAAAATCCTATAAGTTAGGGGTCTAGAGACCACATACTTCCCACCTGGCTATGTTTCTGACTGGAGTAGGAATCAGCCGAGGCATTGGTGGTTGCAAGGGGGGGGGATTGTAAAAGATTTTCAAAATGTCAGCGAAGACATTAAGTTACTGTGTGAGAAGCCACATCACATTTGGTTACTGTAGGCCCATATGTCAGTGTTTTAGTGTCAATAGTAATGTAAGTTTTTTGAATAAACATATACAAAAATTTTTTTTCTTAATTTTTCCCCCCTGAAAAATATTTCTTTATCCACCACTGGCAAAGGAGTAAAGGAGAAGTTTGTGTCTGGAATGTTCACAGGAAACCCTGGAAAAAACCAAATACACAATGGTTGAACCAGGATTCGAACCTGGGTCCTCTGGATTGAGTGTCCAGTGTCTTATCATTGTACCATCTTGCTCCATTGAAAGGACAAAAATTAGTTAATCAAGTAGGGTAAAGTGTAGGTAAACGGTTGTTGCAATGTGTCGTTCAGCATTCTTGCTGCTACACAACTTTTACAGTGCTACACTGGACCAGCAGTTGCAGTGTAAACTTGCATCTCTTTACCACTTCAAGTGAGTTTTACACAATGGAAAACTTTGTGGAAGTGCAACTTTAAGACTGGACTAGACTGATTTGCACAATGTTTTTATGGAGCACTGCGGAGGGTAGTAAAAAAGCTCATGATTAAAGTCTAGCAATTATGACTTCACTGTTCAGGAAAAATATGAGGGATGATCTTTTGTAGGCTCTGTTTAGTTATAAAAAAAAAACTCTGGTGCAGCGTCACAAAAACTGCTTGGAACTGAATGGCGATTATGTGAAAATGTGAAGTAGATATGTAGTAAACTAAAACTGTCAATAAAAACCTTTTTTTCATGAGTTTATTTTTTTTAATGACCAAATGGAGCTTACTTTATGAATATCCCTCGTAGAAAAGTTAACGTTACATGGTAAGATTGCCGAGAACCAGTTGGAATCTAGCAGCAGATAAGTTTATGCAGTGTTTGCTTGGAGACTTGTGATTCGAATTAGAAGTACATAACTTGTTCTTGATTTAGGTACCAATGAAAGAGAGACTAATGATTTTTCCTTATAGATGTTAATATTTTGTCAGGGTTATGGTGCAATTGGTTTTCAAGAGAACTAAAATATAACATTACAAAGAAAATGTGTAGAATAAAGCAGCCAGTGTGTGAGGTTGGTGAATTAACATAGAAAAAATATAAAGTCAATTCAATTGGCTACTATAGATTTAAAAGGAATGTTCTAGGAAACTCAAAGGAACTATTTTGTTTTAGCTAAGTGATGAATGTGATGAAGGTACATGAGGATAATGTAGTTTAAAGTATGTTTATTACAGTGGTGTTATTGAGGCATGCAAAATCATAATGTTCTTGGTACTGAATTAATGTGAGAGTATTTAGCAGGGATAGATTCGTATCGGAAACAATGAGCATTATAAGATGACATTATTTAGTTTGTATCTTAAATTGGTGGTGTTATTGTATCTACATTTTTAGTGCCTTTATATTTTTTACAGGGCAACATTAGTAAATTAAAAGGTTCGGGTGGATTTAAGTAAAAAAAAAAAAATTGTTTCAATTGGAAAATAATATGAAGGTATTACATTAGAAGACTAGCATTAGAGGTTATGGGGGGGGGGGGGGGAAGTGGGGCTCCCTAAAGCATCAGTTTCCACACCTGACAAATCTCAAATTAAACTTTATATTATCCTACTTTCTTAGTAATACACTACCAACAGTACAATTTTCATCACTTAATCCACTTTAAGTATGTATATTATGTTTTTAAATTTTTAATTTCTATAAGAAGGCCCTCAGTTCGGTCAAGCTATGGCCAAACCAAAATCATGGATCCACCACTGAAGACTAGAATGGTGGGGATCTAGCTATGGAGGAGCGTCAGAACTATATTTAATTTTGTAATGTGCAGTATTAAAGGATTTAAAAAATCCTAACATATTTTGACACAAATTAATTTTTTTTACAATAGAAAAGTCAGTTATAAATGGAAACATTACTGAGAAATGATGATATAATGAAGTTTCCAAGAAGAAAAAAAAAAGTTTGGTGTTAAAGTTTGATTGCAGAAAAAATAACACGTATCACTACATATACTATAGAAAAGTTTGGATTATAGTTTACAATTCAATGCTAATTTAATTAAAAAGTATATATTATGGTATTCCATTAAATACTATAAAATGAATTCTTGATACCAAATATTTAGAACTGATACTGAGATGCACTGAACCCAGAAGTTTGGCACCGTGTCGTGGATACCTCCGAGACCGAGGACGGGTTCCTAAGTTATCAGCCGCCAGGGATGGTGGCAACACCTGTGGACTGAGGAGATGCAGCGAGCGCGCGTACCAGCCAGTGGACTCTGAGTTCACCTTCCGGCCACACCCACTTTGGAACGTCCTGAAGCCTTGGTAAGGAACAAGGCACCGCGTACCTGTCACGCCCCTAACCGTGGCACCCAGGAAATTGCTTAAAATCCGCGGCACTGCAATACATTTAAAATAAATAGTACATTTTAAAAATATTCTAGAATGGTTGGGATTCTATTTTACAGTACAAAATAACGTACCAATGTAATTAATTTCAATATTGGGTTCCAAATATAAATAGGCAGGAGATTTTACTATACTTCACAATGGTGGTGTTTCTTAAGAAACAAATTTTGTGGGAAATAAGCATGTGAATGTTCCCAGCCCATAACCCCCATATTTACAAACTCATCCTGTAAGAATTTACTTAGCACTGTAATGTTGATGACATCATCAATATTGTTATGGATTTGCTATATTTACATATTTGTGAATATCATGCGTACATGCATTTCCTCTTTGGTATTCATTATAGGCCTTTTCACATAATCAAATATCTGTTGAATTCAATATATTGTGACACGTGAATAGACTTCACAGACTGGATTAAATAATAATTGAATTTTGATTCAAATCAATATTTAACAACAAAGCAAAAGTTTTGGTGAGGTTAGTTAGCAACATTAAAAAAGGTTTTATAATTTTGCATCACAAGTTGAAGTCATCAACAAGGTGGTGCATAAGTACGTAATCACGACCTGTAAGTTTTTACTGTAAAATCATGATAGGTAATAGGTGTTTTTTTTATATAGGAAAGTTTCATATGCTTGTTTTGCACAATATTAGTCTCTTGAGAAAATTCATTATGATATACAAAATTATACACCTTCGGTAGGTATCATTTTCTATACCTAATGTAATAGGTGAGATATCTAGTAGGTACCTATACTTTACAACACCTGGGATGGTTAAAATATATTTGAATATTAATTAACAAATGATATAAAATTATTGCAAAATAATCTAAACCAAGTGGGATTGAAGTACAAAATAGGTAGTGTAGGTAAGTAATATACTTCAGGTACCTATCCTGTTATAGAATAGAACAGGTAGGCCTGTAGAATATAATTTGATAGGTACCCTAACGTGCAAAACAAGCATGAGCTGTTCTCCACCCAAACCCCTATATTCCTGGACTTGCCCCGTAGGATTGTAGGGGTGGTAATGACATGATCATGTTGAATAGGTATGTACGTACCTACCTACTCATCAATAGCATTACCTATGGTATTGTCAAATATTGTAGAAGAACAATTTGGTATTGTGAAAAAAGGCATCGCCTTGAGGGGGGGGGGGAGGGGCAGGGGCATAACCAGGGTTTTTTTTAGGGGTTCAAAACCGCCCCCCCGCCCCCCCTTAGCAACAAATCTTTATTTATTTAAATTTCTTATTCATCACTCAAACAAATTTCATATTAAAAATTAATAAGATTTTTACCATTACAATATTTAAATTTAAGTACCGAAAACTGCTAAAATAGCACTATTTTACACCTTAAAATCCAAATTTTCCCGGGGGAGGACCCCCGGACCCACCCTGCTTTAATAGGGGGGGCGGGGGGTGCATGCTTCTTAACACCCCCCATACACAAATCCTGGCACCTGGCTACGCCACTGTGGTCGGTAGGGGGGTATCCCCCCCCCTCTAGAGATTCAAAAAAGGGTAGCCAAATGCAAAAAAAATACATACTTTTCCCCACAACTTTCCCCCCCAACCTTCCTTTTCTAGACCATCGGCTGGCGACGATCAAATATATGTTGAATATAATTAATTGAATTCAATCCATTTGAGAAGCATGAAGAAACATGAGTTATTAGTGTCAATTCAATAAAGATTGAAATTAATATTTAATAAATTAATACTTAATAAATTAATTTTGGACGTGAAAACTGTTAACAGCCGTTTACCGATTTATAGGCTAATAATGACTTTGGAGGATTCCATTTAATTTTTAGACTTTCTCTTATTTTACTAAATATACTTTTAATCGACTTAATAGCATTTATTTAAGAAAGTTTTTGACGTTTTATTATTTTAGTTTTTTTATAGTTTTATATTTTATCATATTGCTACGATGGTACCAATAGCTTAAAAATGAATTCTAAAAAAGTAAAAATGTGTATTTAAGAGAACGGCGAAATAGTAAATATTTAAGGAAATATTGTCTTATGCGTGACAATCGTTTTACAACGTGTAGCTTTAGTTAGTCAAGTTATTATGTTTAATTCTCGTTGTTTTAAATTGAAAAAATAAAAAAAAAAAATATTTACATTGATTTCCCCTTCCCAAATACGTAGTTTTGTTTTAGCAAAATGAACCAAATATTTTATTAGGGCAATATTTGACTATAATATAGACTACAATATTTGAATTAACTATATTTTGTTAAAATATCATCCCTGCAACAATTTTCATAATTCTGTGTTTGTTCGCTGTACTTTTGTTTACGTATACACAGTTGTGCGTTTACAAATTTTTTTTCAAACAGTACGGAAATTATAATGATATTTTATTAAGATAAACTGATGGAAAATTCTTATTTTTGACCACATTTCAAAATTTTCATATTAGAGATATAATGTATCATTTATTCGAACGTGGCCAATGAAAACCTTGAACATCAATGTGTGAGTGTTGTGTGGCTGTTCACCTTCGCGTTCGTGTTCTTGTTCTTGCTGCGTTCGATCCCGATCTCTTTTGGTTTGCAATGCTACGAGGCTGCACGGGAATGGTGTAAGCTCTGCGTAAAATTTGAGTATATTTTATTTAAGATGCTCCGAAAATTGCTAACGATCGAGAATGTTGTTAGGACAATAGATAATTTAAAAATTGGTGTTGATACTGTGCACGTAGCACCGAAAAAATCTTTTAAGATATTTTGTTCGTGTTCATCATGGCTTCAGTCTATTAGAAGCGTCCATTTGGGCGTGCCACGAAATAAGGCCGAAGATCGGAAAGAAATGCTTGCCTCTTTGCCTACGAAAGATGAAGGAACTGATGGTGAAAGAGCAATTGACATCGATTCCATAATACAAAGGTGAGATGGATATCCACATTAGTTTTCTTTGCAGTTTGTGTGAGAAAATGGCGATAGCATTCGAGAACAGCCTTGACAGCCTGTTAGCTGAAAGATGTAGGTAATGTAACATTCAGTTTGCATCGTCACTTAAAATATTACTTATCTAAGTTGTGCGTTTTAATTAAAAACCCTGAGAACGTTTTATGTTGTATTGTAATAGTGCATGTGAATTTAGGCTTTATTATGCTGTCACTATGCAGAATTAAATGTAACATGAACATTGAGTTTGAAGTTGACTGCTTTCCTTTTTCTCTTTTAAGTTACCTATTGGATCCGAATGATCACCATTGTGTTGGCTACGCAACACTATATTTTCTAAAACAAAGAAGCACAAGTTAAATTTAGGTAATGAAATTAACTGTGGAAAAGTGACAAGAGCAATGTTTGTGTGTAAGGGGCAGGAGATGAGCAAGTTCAGGGATACAGATATGTAGGATTCTTTGCATTAACTTTTCGTAAGGGGGGGGGGGGCAGTCTTATATAGGGTGGGGAGAGGGCAGAGAGTACTGGGTTTGCTTAAAAGCAAGTTCAGGGATAGATATGTAGGATTCTTTGCATTTACTTTTGGGAAGGGGGAGGGGGGGCAGGCTTATATAGGTTGGGGAGAGGGCAGAGAGTACTAGGTTTGCAAGGAAGTGGGCAGGGTAACAATGATCAGGCTGTACCTGGAATATGAGGATTTGTTTTGGGACACCTTTCTAGTAACATGGAAGGTATGATTTGAAAGTCTCAACTGTTAGTTAAAAATGCTGAAATTTGTGGTTTTGAGAGTAAGTACTGCAAATGTTGGGTGTCTTACGCAAAAGGTCGTTTTGTATTTCAACTGGATTCTGAAAAAAAATTTTGTGACAAGGTTGAAAAGTGCAGGGAATGTGGTGTTTAATGAGGTTCGAAAAATCAGAAAAATTTAATTATTAGTAGTAGTGTGTGTTTTTTTAAATCAAAATTCATTCATAGGTAAAGCACAGTTTTCCTCAAATAAGCCCTCACTAATTTGTAATGTCACTTCCATTTACAATTGCTTTGACCTAGGCACTCCTTGACTCCTCAAAAAAAATAACTAATATAATATACCTACTCTTAAAAATTCACAAGTAATTTTGGTAAATATGTATTGTACGGATTAGCGCCAAAATAAATCGTACAAATATGAAATAACTTTCATTATATGCTCTTTTACGTCCTCTTTTCAAAACCGCCTGCGGAGATTAAAAATTCCAATTACTTTTGGAGATATCGCCGTTCTTATTTTGCAATACAAGCCCTATGTAATCATTCAACAGACGCCATTTTATATTTTGCCGTGTGTGCGTGAATGCCTAAATAACAGAAATTTTCCATTAGGTAAGGTTAGTTACATGATAAATACTTCAAAATAAACGGAAATTAAAAATAATATCAATTAATTTTACTTGTATAGTTTTAAGTATTTATAATGTAACTGACCTGACCTAACAAAACGGGACAAAGGTAGATTAGGTCGGGTCAGCTACAGTATAAATACTTTGAAACTGAACGGACATTAAAAATAATAAAAATTAATTTTAATGGTTGTTTAGTTTTAAAGTATCTATAATGTAGCTGACCTGACCTAACAAACCGGGAAAAAGGATGAACAGTAGGAACTCACGTAATTTTCTTTTTACGTGATGTAGTCGTTCAACTACGTCGCGAAAAAAAAAAAAATCATACTTTTAAACAAGCAACAATGGTGAAAACGCGGGAAGCCTACGATTCACTCATCCTTCTGGACATACCCGAATACTCACGTTGGCAAGCCTTCTTTCAACAGACGAGAGGCAAACGCCCGATCGTGCATCTTCGGTTTTTTTTTTGTTTATTGTAAATAAATATGCAACTCATGAAAACTAATGGTCAATTATGTTATGTTAGCTACATTATAAATACTTCAAAACATTGTGGATGGTTGATTTGGTTAGGATAGCTACATTAAAAATACTGTGAAATCATGTAAACGGTTTCCTAGCGCTGGATAGCTACATATTAAAAAAGTTATTTGCTAAGCAACCATAAAATGATTTTACAGTTTTTTTAATGTAGCTATACTTACCTAATATAACCAACCATCCACAGTGTTTTAAAGTATTTTTAATTACTTCTTGCTAATTTTAAGAAAAGAAGGCTTGCCAACGTGAGTATTCGGGTATGTCCAGAAGGATGTGTGAATCGTAGGCTTCCCGCTGAAGCCGCCGCCGCCGATCCATCATATTGCCATCCGGGGCAGTTAGTGTGTGCGAGACCAGAAACCGAAGTTTCTATAACTCGCTTAGTGCATTGTAAATCAGGTGCACCCCACACTTTTGTAGAATCACTTGGATCAACGGGCGGGGCGCGTGTCTTGAGGGATAAGTTTGGCACACGGGCCTGTGTGTGCGCTGGTAGGTTGTGTAATGCTAGAAAAAATTACGTGTACCTAATTCGGCGGGGGAGAGAAGCTCCCCACCAGCTAGATCGGCTAACTGGCGTGATGTAGTGTCGTGTTGGTGTGCAATAGAGGCTTGTCGGTGTGCTGTAATTTCAAGTGACCTAGTTAAATTCGGGTGTGGCGTGTAGTGTAAAGCTGTGCAAGCCGCTCCTACGAACCCCTGGGAACACAGAAACATGCTAGGGTAGTTAGCCCATTATTGCATGTAACAAGGTAGTTCAGGCCGTCACTTCACACAGGCATATCATCGTGTGGTCGTGTTGGTGATACGGTAAAAGAAATTACATAGATTAGTAAACACCTGGCCGCCTTAAGGACCGAACTATTGCGTTCCAATATAGTTCGGTCAAAGTTAGGCTAAACCAGTATTGCTGTAGCTAGCCCCCTGGCTGTTGTCTTCTAAACCTGAAAAATAGAAAGTGAAATTAATAAATGGAGGTCGTCCTATTCTATTATTGTTCGAGCAGAGAGATGCCCTCGTCCAGTATTTTTTTTTTATTTATTTAATTTTTTTTTTGTTTTTAATTTTTATATATATTTTTTATTTTATTTTATTATTTTATAAATTTTTTTTTTATTTTTTTTTATTTTTTTTTTATTTTTTTTTTTTAAATCTAGACTTAAAGCTACTGTACAAGCCCCCAGAGCCCTGCCCTGACAGACATGCATGCCTCTCGGCCCGGATCCCCAGCGAGGGCTGGGGCAGCTCCCTCTGCCAGTTCACCTGCATGATTCTGCCTTGACAAGGTGCTACGACATGTGTGTGGATTGTCGCGCGTGTTGTAGTGGTGTGGCTGTAAAATGTTATGTACCCCGGGGAAGGGAAAATTAATTAGGTGATGATGGATTTACGGAACTAGCTTTTTTAATTCAAAATCCCATGCCTTTCCGAAACGCGGCCGGCACTGGAGGTGAAGCCTGCCAGGCGGGTCTCGCCCTTCAGACATAGGGAGTCAGCCCTAACAACACAGGCAGTGAATCTCCCGGGAGCCAAAACCTACACCTGCGTGCTTCGGACCATTTTGAATTAGCTAGGAGAGAGAAAAATGCAGAGAATGTAAGAAATTTAATTTGCTATTATTAAGTGGTGAGCTAGAAGTGTATTTTATTGTTATGATTCAAAATCCCCCGCCTTTCCGAAACGCGGCCGGCATTGGAGGTGAAACCTACCAGGCGGACCGCGCCCTTCAGACATAAGGAGTCAGCCCTAACATCACAGGCAGTGAACCCGAGGGGGCCGCACATACCTGCGTGCTTTGGACCATTTTGAATCGAAAGAAGTGGAGTTAATGATGCTGAAGTTATTTTGTAGCTTGTATTTATTTATTTTTATTGTTGTTATTATATATAGAAATTATAATTGTTTCACAATTCAAAATCCCATGCCTTTCCGAAACGCGGCCGGCACTGGAGGTGAAGCCTGCCAGGCGGGTCTCGCCCTTCAGGCATAGGGAGTCAGCCCTAACAACACAGGCAGTGAATCTCCCGGGAGCCAAAACCTACACCTGCGTGCTTCGGACCATTTTGAATTGTATAGGCCGTGTAAACTTTAAACTTTAAACTGTAGGCTCTGCGCGGTGTGAACACGCCCGGAGCTGGAATGCGACTGCCTTGGTGTCGGGAGAAAAAACAGTTTTGTTTGGGGGCCCCCAGCGCCCCGACCAATCAGAGAGCTTCTAGGCCTGTGATTGGCCGGGGCCCCGAAAGCCCCCGCACGAGGTGTTCGGAGAGCTATTTTATGTAATTTAAAATTTATTGAAGACTTTTTTTAAAAACTGAATCCATGTCGCTTTCGTTTTGTAATAATTATTGTTTTAATTTAATCGAGGTTTTTTATGTTTTCGTTGCTCGGACGGGTCGTAAATCGCTATTGAATTTATCAGTGCGTTTTCGTGCTGTGGTAAATTTAGGTACATTTTATTATTATTCTTTGATATTATTTCGCGGATGTACGGAATTTTAAGTGCGTTGTGAATAGTTTCGTTACTCGTAAATCTGTTACAGTCTAAAATGGCCCTTAGGAAATTATTCTGTTTAACTTGTAGCCGATTTATATGGTGATTTGCAGCATAGCCCCAGACCTCGCAACCATATAGCAACTGCGGGCGTACAATTTGAGTGTAAAGTTGGAGTTTTTTCCTGCGTGGTAAATTAGGTGCTTTTAACATTGGGTACAGGCTTCTTAAGGATCCTGTTGCAATGTTTGTTGCTCGAGTAATGTGTTTGCTCCATAGTAATGTCCTGTCTAGCGTGAGTCCTAGATATTTTGCCTGTGAAACATTAGGAATAGGTTGGTGAAAAATTTCTAGTTCCCTGTCTGGTCTGCCTCTACGTTTTGAAATTACAAGCGTGGTTGATTTAGCTGCATTAATTTTAATTCGCCACCGAGTGTAGTATTGCTCAAGTGCAGTTAGCTGCCTTTGGACGCATACCATGGCATATCTTAGGTTACCAGTGTACTGCAACATGTTTGTTTTGACAGTTTAATTATTTATTATTATTTACGATTTATTTTATTTTTGTTTGCTCTATGTATAATATTATTTATTTTCAGAAACGGCAATATTTGGTTATGTATGTCTATGGAAAAGTGATTCTTTGGATTTTTACCGGACTATTTGAACGAGGTATTGTTGATACCCCTCTAAGGACTAATGGACTTGAAAACTGTAAACGGTAAAATTAACGCCGTAATTTTATTATGTAAATTATTAATTTTAATATTTATGTATTTGAATTTTAAGTGAAATTTTGTTATCCGCGCAATTGTTGCGTTCGGAGTTTACGTTTTCGGTAAGAAATTAGGTAACTGAAACTGTCCTTTTGGCCAATCACGGGCCACCATTTAAAAGTGAGTCTTACTGGTTATTTTGAGGAAACTAGTAAGAAAGAGAGTTCTACAATGGCCAGCTGAATGAGCGGCAACTTCGTGACGTCGGCGAATTTAAATCCTGAAAATTAGCTATCTAGCATCAGGCATCCCGGATAGTGGATGATAATTATGAACCATTAGGGAGTTCAGAACATTTAAATAGGATTTATCTAAAAAGATAAATATCATAGGAGTGATTAACGTGAGTAATAAAAGTGCCCAGATTTTTTGTGCCCTAATCTTATGCACGAATCACGAAACTCCCGTTTTTACGTCACATCGTCGCCGAAACTTATTATAAACATTGATTTCATGAATTAAATTGACTTTATAGAGGATTTAAATAATACTTGGACATAAATTTTACGAATTTACACATTAATTAACAGACTCAGTGGTCCTATAGATGAGAGGCTCTGAGCTCTGCCGATGATTTTGAACCTATCTAGCCGAGGTAAATTGATTTAAGTTCCCTAAAAAAAAAAACATTAATTAAAAACTGTGTAGTGTCAACGAACCCGAATTAAGACTTTTGAAAATATTTAAATGTGCGCAACATAACTCCTGGTAATTGAACTTTTATTGAATTACTATGATGTCACCGTTAAGTTAGGTTGTTGTTTTGGATATGAATAATAATTAAATATATTAATAAGATTGAAATCTTTTAAATCGTTTTTACATTGGAAATAAAATAATTCTATATTTAATATTCACAGTGTTGTGTTGTGTTATTTGTAATTCCACCTACTCCAGTGTGTATTTATGTATGTTCCATATCAATCAAATAACACCTAACTGTGACTTACCTTATGTCAACATTACCAGTGAAGAGTCACACAATTTAAGAAATCTAATTTATTACACAGTTTTATTCAGCCCAACGTTTAAGTGTGTGTGTGGAGCCTACTAAGCAGCACGAAAGTAGCTCTACATATTTAATTGGCTACCCTAGCGGGGCTTAAACAACTAAGAAGGTTCCCGCACATATTTATTTGGCACTCCAAGTGGGGCCTATACATATATCAACATAGCAAGTGTGTGCGTGAGGGAAAAGAGCTGCACATATTTATTTGGAGCCCATACGGTGGGGCCGATTTTGAGGTTAAGGGACACCTCAACAATTTTTTTGTGTAAATTCTGTACCATCCGAGTACTGTGTGCAAGTGCACTATTTGTGTAACGCATTATTTTTTTCAATTACTTCCTTGCACACCACTATGGCCGACGAACAAAACAAATACTTTCTTAGAGAAAGATCACGAAGTGTAGGGGAGGAGTATGCTACTGCACAAACCTCAAGCAGTGAGTCGAATCCTTCATCATCTGCAGGGAATTCGCCTGTAGTCACCTGTGAGGAAAGGTTAGGGCGGCTCACATCTCCCCTAATCATGGAGCAGGAAAACATAAATGACACTGTCCTACACACAATTGCACCCCAGGATAGCACTCCTACTCCACCACCAGTGACACTAGAGTCACTGATGCAGATCTTGCTGCAGACAAATGCTCAGATGAAGCAGAACGACTCTAAATTGGAAAAAAACAACACCGTTCTCACTGAAAAACTAGAGCAAAACAACACTGCTCTCACTGAAAAACTAGAGCAAAATAACATCAATCTCACGGCTGAGTTGAGGGCTGGATTGGAACAGACCAATGCTGCCATGGAACAGAACAATGCCAGCCTAAGGAATCTCGAGCACAGCATCGAGGTTAGACTCTTGCAACAACATGAGGAGATTCAGCAGATAGCCGAACAGGTCTCCCAATACAACAGCAGGGTAGATGGGTTGGAATCCCACGTCACGTCCCTGAGGAACATGATGGCCAACGAGCATCGAGGACAGGCCAACGCCAGGGAAGAGGTGCGTGAGCACATCCAGCACCTGGAGAGTAGGCTTGGTGACATCGAGGTGGCCACAGCTACGCTGAGGGACAGGTTTGAAAATCTATCTGTCCAACCGAGCCCTACAGCTGCATCAGCTGGTAGTATAGGCCAGGCCCAGGCAAGCGAGTGCCATGGACCTACTGTTCCAACACTGCCCACCACAAGCAAGCAACAGGGCGGCACCGAGTGCTACACTGAGCACCTGCCCCAGGAACCGTCACGTGTCACCCCCATCACTCATCGGCCAAGTAGCAGGACGTTTGTAAACACGTCGAGTATGGACCCTGCTACTCTGATCCACCACCCGGCCAAGCATTGGGCAGAGGCCATGCCCACGTTTTCAGGAAGGGTTACCGAGAACCCTATACGGTTCTTGAAGCGCTTTGAGGAATATGCGGCCACGTTCAATCTCAGCGAGGCTGAGGTACTAAAATGCCTCAACAGTGCGTTGAAAGGGCAGGCTTTCTACTGGTGGGAAATGCTGAGTGCAACCACCAGTAGCTACAATCACTTCCAGGCCATGTTCCGCCAGCAGTATTGGAGTCTGCGCATTCAGAGCAATCTGCGTGCCCAGCTCCATACTGAGAGGTATGACCCCAGGAAGGGCACAACGCTGGAAGCCCACCTCTCAACAATGTTTGAGAAAACTAGATACCTCGACTTGCCCATGACGGACGAGGAGTTCGTAGCGGCAATACTCACTCAGTTGCCGCTGCGCTACCAAAAGCAGTTGTCCGGCCTGACGTACCGAGACGTCACAGAGTTCAGAGAGAGGCTCCTGAACTACGACAAGCTGGAGAAAATGGACAGGACGCCAGCACCCAAGGAGGACCACGAGAGGGTACCCCAGCAGAACCGCCAGCCACCCCTGAATAACTATTGGCAAAACAGGGACAACAAGCCAAGGGACAACCGTCAGGCAGCTGTCCACACTATGACGTGGCAACCCAAGGGCAGAGAGCAAAGCTCATATGGCCGGTACGCTATGAGCCAACGCAAAGGCCCCTACAACAAGAGGAAGACCTGGTGGTCAAATACGAGGAACTATCATAGCGACGAAGAGATGTACCAGCGCAAGAGGAAGGACGACCGCAACGACAACCGCCGCCGCTCCTACTCGCCTGAAGTACGGCCTCCCAGGGAGTCCCGTGACCGACGCCCAAGATCCTCGTCTGAAGACGAGAGAGAGTACGCGAGAAAGTACCGCAAGACGGAAGAACCTCGATACCAGGGCCGGCACGAAGAAACCCGAATGCCACCCCACCATTATTCCCCCCAGACGACAGAGAATCATGGCGGCCATGCCTATAATAGCCAGTTCTCTGGAAACAAACGCTACCAGAACGCAACGTTTCCGCCACCATTCCAGGCGCAGCATCCAGGACATCAAGCTGCATACTACCAGAGAGGGGAAGTGAACCCGGTTGCAGCCGAGTTCAAGGCTGCAGTGTCCAGCGTCGCAGGACCAAGTAATTGGAACCACAACGAACAACAACAACGTGTTCCAGGTGGACGTGCCAACCAGGGCACGTTAAACTAGAACGGGTTTCAGTTGGATCGCCCCGAACAGAAACCCACTATTCAGGCTCAGGGGTACATAACGACAAATCTCCAATCTACAGCTGCATCAGCTACGATAAATTTATATGCACTGTTATGCTAAGAGAAAGTGAAAGGGACTTTCTATATAATGAAAATGATGAAAATAGGGTTCATCAAGTTTGTACAGTTTGTCCACATGTGACATTAAAAATTGAAGAATGCAATGTGGATGCATTAATTGACAGTGGCGCTGAAGTCACGTGTATTAGTGAGGAGTTGGTGAACTACCTCGAGCACCAAGGCATCATACTACCCAAGATACCAGTACCAGCACTCAAGATAATTGGAGTGACATCAAGGGCAAGCCCTATTGTAAACAGACAGGTACTGATAACAGTACACGGCCTAGGCAGACCAAAAGACATGACTGCACTAGTTGTGAAAGGCCTAGCAAAACCGCTAATAATAGGTACTGACTTTCTATCACAATTTGGTATAGTGATAGATTTTAAACTATGTGAAATTCATTCAAATGACTGTGAAACTCCAGTCACACTCACAGGCAAGTGGCATGTGAGAGAAAATTTTGTGGGAATATTGTACAGTGAACCTATGCACAGGCACATATACAATGCACAAGCAAGTGAGCAACTTCAGGCATCACTTGAAGACATAAGACAGTCACTACAGGAGGTGAAGAGTGTATCACCCAGTCAGCTGCAACAACTGTTTGGTGTACTGGCCAACTTTCAGTCAGTATTTTCTGACAAGCCAGGCAGAAACAGATTCTACCAAGCTAAAATCAAGATAAATGAGGCACCGTACCACCGCAAATGCTATCCCATTCCGGTGAAGTACGTTCAGGAAGCCACAGCCTACCTACAACTTATGATCGATTGGAATGTAATCAGGAGAGAAGCAAGCCCCTATGCTAACCCCATAGTTTGTGTGAGTAAACGAGACGGGACAGTAAGACTGTGTCTCGATGCTAGGGAGCTCAACAAAATTACAGTCAAGGACAGGGAAAGTCCCATACAAACGGCAGAAATTTTAAGATTGTATCAAGGTGTGAAGTATCTCACTACCATGGATCTGTCGTCAGGCTATTGGCAGATACCATTAGAGCCTAATTCCTGCCAATATACATCATTTCTGTTCAGGAATCAACAGTATGTATTTACAGTTATGCCATTTGGACTGTGTAACGCAGTGGCTGACTTTACGAGATGTCTAGACGCAACCTTAGGACCCGAGTGTCATGGATTTGCAAGGGCGTATGTCGATGACATATTAATTACATCATCAAACTTTGAAGAGCACATGCAGCATGTTGCCACTGTACTGCACAAACTGCAAGAGGCAGGCATGACAGTGAAAATTAGAAAATCGGTATTCTGCAGAGAGGAATTACCCTTTCTAGGACACATCCTCACACCTCAAGGCATCAAGACAGCCCCAGACAAGCTGCAGAACATTCAGGAATTTCCTACACCGAGGAACGTGAAACAGCTGAGAGCGTTTCTTGGAATAATTGGGTTTTACAGGATATACTCCAACCAAGTTGCACAGTGTGCAGTTCCGCTGTTCAGCCTATTGAAGAAAGGTCAGGCATGGATGTGGAGTGAAGAGCACGAGCAAGCCTTCATCAGCTTGAAAAACTTGTTCCTGACTGAACACGTCATCTACCATCCAACCCAAGGGAAGGAATTTCTGTTATACACAGATGCCTCTGACACAGCCCTAGGATGTAAGCTTGCACAGGAGGAAAATGGAATTGAAAAGACTGTAGCAATGGCTAGTCGTACTCTCAACCAAGCCGAGAGAAATTACACTGTTACAGAGCGAGAGGCTCTGGCCATCATATGGGCACCCCAGAAGTACAGGGATCTGCTACTTGGAGAAACAGTGAAATTGTTAACAGATCACCAGGCGTTAACATGCCTTAAGGCAGGCAAGTTATTTGGTAGCCGCCTTACGAGATGGTTTTTGCTACTGCAGGAATATGATATTCATATACATCATATCAAGGGATCTGCCAACACCACTGCAGATTACCTAAGTCGCCTGCATGAACTGCAAGAAAGTTCACCATCTACATCAAAACGACAGAAGGAATTTTTAGTGGCACCAGTATCCACAGAAATATTTAAAACCAACCCTAAGCTCCGAGATATCCTGAAGGATATAAAATGTAAACAACAGGCAGATGAGTACTGCAAAAACACCATCAACCAGCTGCAGAAGCAGTCAGCTGATAATAAAATTCACCAACATTTCTGTTTGTCAGCAGAAAATGTTTTGTTTGCCCAGTCAAGGAAGAGAGGCATTTTCGAAGATCACTGGAAACCAGTGATACCAGCTGATTTGAGGCAACCAATCACCTGGGAACTACATGTAGCCTTGGGACATGTAGGGAGCAAGAAGCTCATTGAAGCATTAAAGAGGCAAGTGTATTGGCCTAACATGTCACGCTATGTAAGTAAGGTCACAAGTGCCTGTGACCTATGTCAGAAGGTGAAACCACCTGGACAACACCTGCATGGAGAATTGCAGCCAATCATTCCAACAGCACCATTGGAATTATTATCAGTTGATTTATTTGGCCCCCTACCACAGTCAAAGGGAGGTGTTAAGTATGTTTTTGTGATGCAAGATGTTTTCACAAAATTCACCAAATTATATGCAATTGTGAACCCAACTGCAAAAGCAGTTATGCAAAAATTAAAAACTTTCGTTGAAGAAATTGGTTTACCTAAAGTGGTATTGTCAGACAGAGGTACCCAGTTTACCAGTGATTTGTGGCAAACAGGAGTCAGGAAATTAGGTGCAATACCTACAACCATCAGTGTACGGCATCCACAAAGTAACCCTGTGGAAAGACTCATGAAGTCAATAGGGAGTCTTTTACGTACGCTATGCCATAACTCGCAGCAATCATGGCGAGATAAGTTGCCATATGTAGAGTGCGTTATTAACCATACTGTACATGGTTCTATTGGAGTTACCCCTGGAGAAGCCATGAGCCTGAATAGATCGGTGGCGATCAACCCGAAATATTTACCCCGATGTGAACAAACCCCTAATGAAGAGGAAAAACTACCTACAGGAGAAGAGGTAGAAGCTCTAGTGAAGAGGAAGTTGACAGCAGAAGCTGACATCAGACGCAAGAGGAAACCAGCATCAAAATTAGCAAAATTTAAAATTGGAGACCAGGTACTGAAGAAAACAACTCCGGTAAGCAAGGCCTGGGAACATGTAACCAAGAAATTGTTTTTGTTATTTGAAGGTCCTTATGTCATCACAGACATAGTACAAGAGAATTGCTATGCACTAGCAGAGCCAGCAACAGGCCGACCAGTAGGCCGTTATAATATAACGCAGTTAAGGGAATACAAGAGCCCTACTACTATGTAAGCAGTACCGACCTAAGCTGCGAATGCCTCGTGATGGTACAAGGTGTAGTACCATAAACAGCTGAGAGCAGTCTAAGTGTAAGTTTCAGACCAAGGATCTGAACTGTACAGAGGAGTAAGTGTATGTCACTGTGATTATGTGATCTAGTACGCCATGTGAGGCGTAGTGCAGCCACTGTAATTTGTAATGTTAAGCGGAGGTGTAATTCCCGCTTGTTTCTGTGTAAAGGTGAAGTAAAATGCCACCTATGCAGATATTTACCCTGTGGTTATGCGGAAGTGTAATTCCCGCTATATTGCTGTATTTGAGGTGAAGTGAAATGCCACCCATACAGATGTTATTGTAGCCTGTGAAGCTACCTGTGTACAATGTGTATTGTATTTATGTATCAGTTGGCTTGCACAATTCCTCGTATGAGTATGAACTCAAATGTCACTAAGACATATATATACAACATTAGACTAGCCTATACCTATGTGAAGCTGTATGTACTGTGTACTAACAAACGAGAAGAAATTAAGCTTATTTAGTGTCGATGTAACTAGGTGGTATGATACCCCATCCTGCTGTGTAGACATATATAAACACTGGCATGCAAAGCATCTCTAAAAGCACATAACCCTTTGCAACTACAAGCAGAGTAATATTATGCAGGTTACCTTGATTTAATGATGATGCTGAGTAATCCAATAGGCGTCGTTATGTTGATGATGAAAAATAGAAAATCACTAAATTTTCTAATATTTATAGAAGAACTCACTAAGATTTTAAAACTTCACTATTTTATTACCATTTCTGGGATGAATTTAGGGAAAAGAATGATCTTTAGGATTGCATTCTACCCAGAATGCAGGTTAGAAAAGTATGCACTCATTTCGCATACAAATCCAATCAGATTTAGCTGAAATATTTAGTTTATTAAACTTTGGATGTCAAGGCATTGATATTTTATGAAATGAAAACACTGAAATTTGAAATCGATGATTTTTAAGAATTTATTGGGAGAAGCCCCTATATGAGAAAATTACGTCGTCTCAACACTATTCACTCGCATCACTGTCATAGTTGCTTGAATAGTATTCTTCGAATGATGTGAAGAATAGCGAAGAATGTGGATCTGAAAAACTCAGGATCTAAGCCCTTTGTCACGAGAAGTGAAGATACTCCGGCAAACAAGTGTCCACAAGCAACTTCGCCTAACAGAAGTTATAAAATTGAAGAAGCAAGAAAATTTTCTTAAAAAGAAATGAAAAAGATATTGAACATGTGATACCCTATGTTGAAAGCTATCCTGATACAGCATGTTTGTGAAACAGCTGATTTGTAAAAGGAACCTTAGCTACACTGAAGCCAGGAGCCTCAGTAGATTACAAGACTCATGTGTTACTGATAGTAACCAAGATGAGATGAAATGTGAACATTATTCAACCCAGCGAGACCGCTACGGGATGAAAACACAGTAATGGAAGATGAGAGGAGGAAGATAAAGCCTCTACAGCTGTTGAGCTGAGCACAGCAGACTGAAATTGAAAAAGTTACTAAGTTGGTAATTGTGTAAACCAACGACTTCTCTGTATAGGAGAAGATAATGTAAACAATGTGTAAAAACGCTATGAAATTTTGATTGTATAACTTGTAAACATAATGAAAGGTTAATGGTATGTTATGTAAATGTTATTATATATATATAGTTATATATAAATGTTATATTATATGATCAATTGCTAGTATGTACTATGTAAACATAACAATGAACTATTAATTGTCAGTATGTACATGATATGATATATATTCTTGGATGAAATGTTAACAAGTGTGATGAAATGCAAATGTAAATTGCAAGCTAAATATGCTATAGTTAAATGCAAATATTTTTAATAATGAAATGTAAACATGTAAGTTACAAACATTGAGTAATGAATATAAATTATGTTAGCTATCAATATGTTATAATGAAAAGCAAAACATGTGATGTTTGATATTCAATAATGATACGCTATAATGAAATGTTGTGGTGAAATGTATGAAATCTCATGAAATGAGAACACAAACAAGCAAATGCACTGTGATGCATACTAATCAAGTACGAACTAACAATGTGATATGTTAGTAGCAAGCAAAGTACTAATATTGAATTTAATGGATATTGATAACCAGGCATTGTTATGCAAGAATTGAGATTTAATAATTAATAGTATTTATTTATTTTTTTTTTCTAACAATGATGTTAATAATGAGAATGTTATATGTTAAGCTAGGAATTTTAAGGTTAATTTAAGATATTTTTGTTTTAACGGTGACGTCATAGTGTTCCGCGGCAAGTACACAAGTTGTATTGCCTGCAGACACTTGTATTTGCAAGAGTACAAGTACGCACATAGTGATTAAGGTATCGATTAAGACCCGGACACCTATACTTAAGTCAGGTGCGAAGGTTACACCAGAGTGAGCTAGACGTAGTGCGGTTCGCAACGATTGTGTACCTAACAGTGATGGGAATAGACGAGTGCTTCCTTGTGGGAAGTGGTGACCTCGCCCCACGCAATCAGCACCGCAGACGCCACGACGCCGTCTCGCGCGTAGTCGTGAGGCAGGGCGGCTGGACGCCGCCACATCAGCAGTTGATGACGTCAGCTGCAGTGCCAGATGCCGTGCTGTCTGGTACAGCATCATCGCCCCACGCCAGACCCCGTCGACGCGTGGTGAACCAGGCCAGGTTTGTTGGTCGTTTTGAGGACAGGCGCCGTCTCGACGCCGCTGTCCGCTGCAGGAAGGAGGAGTCGCAGCAAGGATGCAGTCATCACCGCAGATGGACGTTGACCCATTGCCGTGACGTGACCTGGAGAACGTCCTATTGTTGACTCACGTGTACATTGCACCCCTTCGAATCCCTTTAGTGAATCATACTCACAGTAAGTAAGTCCTCCCGAGTCCTTCTCAACAGGAGCGGCTCAAGGCAGAAGCTGTCGGAGAGCAGCAGCAGTTCCAGCCTTCGAAGATTTTGCACTGCAAAATCCGTGAACTTCTTCGCGCAGGTCTGTTAGCAGCGACGACCCGATAAAAAGTGTTTAAAAAGGCGCGATTTTCAGGCGCGCAACGGTAAAAAACGAATCGAGGAGAGGTAGTCTCTCTCAAGTTGTTTTTTTTGTTTGTCGTTTGGTGCGCGCGTTGCTAGGCAACGAAGAGTGTTGTGTATTGTGCGACGGAGAAAGAGAAGTGCCAATCACATTGCACCGTTTTGAACAGGTCAAAGAGCACTGTTCAATGTAATTGACAAGGGCGGCAAAATCTGTACTGCAACATGTTTGTTTTGACAGTTTAATTATTTATTATTATTTACGATTTATTTTATTTTTGTTTGCTCTATGTATAATATTATTTATTTTCAGAAACGGCAATATTTGGTTATGTATGTCTATGGAAAAGTGATTCTTTGGATTTTTACCGGACTATTTGAACGAGGTATTGTTGATACCCCTCTAAGGACTAATGGACTTGAAAACTGTAAACGGTAAAATTAACGCCGTAATTTTATTATGTAAATTATTAATTTTAATATTTATGTATTTGAATTTTAAGTGAAATTTTGTTATCCGCGCAATTGTTGCGTTCGGAGTTTACGTTTTCGGTAAGAAATTAGGTAACTGAAACGGTCCTTTTGGCCAATCACGGGCCACCATTTAAAAGTGAGTCTTACTGGTTATTTTGAGGAAACTAGTAAGAAAGAGAGTTCTACAATGGCCAGCTGAATGAGCGGCAACTTCGTGACGTCGGCGAATTTAAATCCTGAAAATTAGCTATCTAGCATCAGGCATCCCGGATAGTGGATGATAATTATGAACCATTAGGGAGTTCAGAACATTTAAATAGGATTTATCTAAAAAGATAAATATCATAGGAGTGATTAACGTGAGTAATAAAAGTGCCCAGATTTTTTGTGCCCTAATCTTATGCACGAATCACGAAACTCCCGTTTTTACGTCACATCGTCGCCGAAACTTATTATAAACATTGATTTCATGAATTAAATTGACTTTATAGAGGATTTAAATAATACTTGGACATAAATTTTACGAATTTACACATTAATTAACAGACTCAGTGGTCCTATAGATGAGAGGCTCTGAGCTCTGCCGATGATTTTGAACCTATCTAGCCGAGGTAAATTGATTTAAGTTCCCTAAAAAAAAAAACATTAATTAAAAACTGTGTAGTGTCAACGAACCCGAATTAAGACTTTTGAAAATATTTAAATGTGCGCAACATAACTCCTGGTAATTGAACTTTTATTGAATTACTATGATGTCACCGTTAAGTTAGGTTGTTGTTTTGGATATGAATAATAATTAAATATATTAATAAGATTGAAATCTTTTAAATCGTTTTTACATTGGAAATAAAATAATTCTATATTTAATATTCACAGTGTTGTGTTGTGTTATTTGTAATTCCACCTACTCCAGTGTGTATTTATGTATGTTCCATATCAATCAAATAACACCTAACTGTGACTTACCTTATGTCAACATTACCAGTGAAGAGTCACACAATTTAAGAAATCTAATTTATTACACAGTTTTATTCAGCCCAACGTTTAAGTGTGTGTGTGGAGCCTACTAAGCAGCACGAAAGTAGCTCTACATATTTAATTGGCTACCCTAGCGGGGCCTAAACAACTAAGAAGGTTCCCGCACATATTTATTTGGCACTCCAAGTGGGGCCTATACATATATCAACATAGCAAGTGTGTGCGTGAGGGAAAAGAGCTGCACACCAGATTGTTTAATTATGGCTGTATCATCCGCATACATCTGTACGTAGGCGTTTGCATGCGGTATGTCGGCTGTGTAAATATTATAGAAGAAAGGAGAGAGTGGGGAGCCTTGTGGCACTCCAGCTGTAAGTTCGCGAGTAGTCGATTTAGCCCCGTCCAGAGCAACATAAAAGTTACGACGCCATAGATAGTGGGCCACCAGGTATATATATGTGTCTGGAAAATTGAAGTTTATTAATTTTTGAATAAGACCCGGAATCCAGACTTTGTCGAATGCTTTTTCTGCGTCGAGCATTGTCATTACTGTGTAGGCTTTAGATGGGTTATTAAATCCGTCGGTAGCATCTTCAACGATTTTAATTAAGGGGTGGATTGTTGAGTGACCTTTCCTGAAACCAAACTGAATGTCTGGAATCACGTCGTGTTCCTCTGCGTGTGTTTGAAGGCGTGAGAGTAAGGCTTTTTCAAAAATTTTACTCATACTGTTTAGAAGACTTATAGGTCGCCTGTTTTCTGGGATGGCTGGGTTTTTCCCTGGTTTAGGAATTGTGATTATTTTTGCAAGTTTCCAGGAATCGGGGTAAGTTTTGTGTGTTAGTATTGCGTTGAATATCGCCAGTAAATATTCGAGTGCCTCTAGAGGGAGTTTTTTAAGTGTTTCGTAATTTATTGCGTCCGTGCCGCCTGATTTGTTGTTCGGACTGGCTTTAATTAGCTTTAAAAGTTCCCTTAACGTTATGGGTTCAGGAACAGACTGCGTGCCTGTTTGTAAAAAGTTATTTACCGCCTGTGTTGTTGTTAAAGTGAAGTTTCTGTCATTTACGTCTGTGTTCGGGGAGAATTGTTTCTCCAGTAGGTCTGCGACTGCGTTGGCCTTGTCTTCTGCGATGTATTTAGCCCCGGTGGCTGTTATAATAGCTGGGGTTGAAATAAATTTTTTGTTGCCGCGGAGCCTGCGAGATAGTTTCCACATTTCCTGCGGTTTTGTGGCTACTTCGTTTATTAAGTTTCCGAATTGATTTATTTTTTCCTGTTTTAATTTGCGCTGTACGAGATTATTCAGTCTGTTGTATTCGTTTCTGGCTTCTGTTGTGCGGAGCCTTTGTGCTCTGTTTCTGGCTTGCCGCCTAAGAGAAATGTAATAATCCAGATCGGGGTAGTGTGTTCGAGTGAACTGCCTTTTTGTTTCAAAGCGAGAGTGTTTTTTAATGGCATTTTTTACTGTGTCCGTGAAAAGTTTTACGTGTGGATTTATTTCCTCGGGTGAATTTATTTCGGGGGGCTGATTTAGGGTGTCTATAAGTTCTATCTTAAACCCGTCCCAATCTGTAATCTTTAGTTTATTATTAAAGAGTTGTATGTTGGATGTAGCATTAAAAGTTATTTGTGTTAGCACCGGTAAATGATCGGAGTTTAGTTCATCTAAGGTTTCTGTATTTATCTGAGCGTTTGGAATGTTGGTTAGGGCTATGTCTAAAATTTCTGGGGTGCCACCATTTACTGGATAGCATGTCGGGGAGTCAGGCGCAATAATGATGTAGTTTCCTGCAACCGCGTGGCCGTGTAGAATGTTCCCGTTGGCGTTTGTTTGGGTGCAGCCCCAGTCAGTGTGTTTGCTGTTTAAGTCTCCTGCTATAAAAAATTGATCTTCGACTTCCATTAATTTATTGAGGTCCTGTGGTGTGAGTGGGTCTTGTGGCGTCTTGTATACCGCGGACATGCAAACATGCGAATTATTATTACGGACGTTTATGCTGGTGGCCTCAATGTGTTGTAGTCCATTTATTGTTATCGGGTGGTGGTGAATTCCGTGTTTTATTAGTATGGCTGTACCGCCGCCGTGGAGTGCGGGGCGGTCTGTTCTGTATATTGTGTAGCCGCATATGTACGCTCGCATGTGTGGTTTTAGAAAAGTTTCAGAGATGAAAGCGACATCGATTCCGTATACAAAAAGTAACTGTTCCAGTTCATATATTTTATTTTGGAGGCCGTGTGCATTGAAAATTAGGACCTGTAAAAGCTTCCCCGGGTTCTGTGCCATTTTAAGGTGTAGCGAGATTCAGGATTGCGGATAGTAAGATCATCTGTCGCTTCGATGCGTCTGTTTCAGCTCGGATGGCGGCGTAGTGTGGCGAGAGTGTAGCAATGAGCTGTGAGAAATTGCAGAGTTTCAGAATCTCTGCCAGCTCGAATAGATCACCGACGGTGTTACCTTCTACTCTGTTCTGCGCTGGAGTGTGTGTGGTGCGTGGTTCCTTCACGGCTTGCGAATATTTACGCTCCGATCGTGTCAGCTCGGTGGTTGTTGTTTGCGGCTGTGTCTGTGGCTTGTTGACCAGCTGGGCGCGCGGCTGTGCGTGAGCGGGGCGGGTGGGGGGGAACTCCACCTGGCTGTGCGTGGCTGGCGGTTGTTGTTTTGTCTGCGCCTGTGTCTGCACGGATTGTCGCTGTGACCTACTCGTGACCATTTTCAAAAATACTGGACACTGCTTCCATGCTGCAGTGTGTCCCCGCACTTTACAGTTAAAGCAGAATTTATCTGCGTCGTCAGCTTTCGGGCAGTCCTTTCGGGTGTGATTTTCGCCACACCTGACGCATCGCGGTGGCTTACTGCAGCGAGTGTGGGTGTGATCAAATTCACCACAGCGCTTGCACTGGGCGATGTCTTGTGGGCGGGCCTGGTATTTTTGAATAGTCACTGTCGTATAGTGAAGTGTACGAACGGCGAGAATGTTGACGTCTGAGGCCGCGACTGTCGCGCAGAAAGTTCCCGACCTAAATCGTTGTTGCTGCCCTGTGGCGTCTGACCGGGTGACTTCGAAATTACGCACGTCATGAACTACGAATCCCTTCTCCGTCAGTTCCGCGGCAATGTCGGCCTCGACGACCTCCGGGTACAATCCCTTAATAACGACCTTTGTGTTGCGCTCGTCGGGATGCGCAAACGTGTGGTGGTAGATGTTGTGGCCTTTCAGGTATGAGAGAGCTTGAGAGTAGCCCTCTCTGTTCTCAAATGTCAGTCGCAGCTCTCTCCTGCGCGTGATCGTGTTCCTGAACGCGATTCTGTGTGTGTTCAGGAAAGTTGCGATCTCCTTGAGCTTCGCAACTTCCCTGACCATTATCGGTACACCCCTGTACCGTGTGCCGGCCGCGGTTGTGGTCTGTGGTTGTGCACTTGTCTGTGGTTGTGTGTCGGCAGGCAAATTTGCCAGCACGCCGTAGCTGTTCTGCAGCGGGATTGCGGATGTCGCTGCTGTGTGTTGTTGTGCGGAGCCGCGCCTCGAAATCCGCGCGTCCTCACTGTTCGCCAGTACCGTCTCCCGACGCCTACCGAGTGATGTGCTCCGGTTTCCCCTCAAGGCCTTTTTACCCGAGACCTGTTGGAAGTCGATCTCATCGTCAGCGCGTTCGCGTTTGGCGTTAGCCTGTTGGGTTTCCATGGCCTGTTCGTGTGTTGTACTCGTACTCGCCATGATCCCTGTCCCTGTCGCGGTTCCGATTCGCGGGCTATCCGACCCGCCGGGTCGCCTAATACCTGAAGCAGTGGTGGCTGACAAACACTGATATGAACAGCGAAGCTAGGCCTTAGAGAGGCTGTCCTCTCTGCACCACTGCCTGGTGCGAAGTGTGCGCTGAAGCCGCATCAGTGCACATCATGAAAATTAAAAATTCGATATCTCCTAAAGTATTTGGAATTTCTGATCTCCGCCGGGTTTAATGAAAAGAGGAAGTTAAAGAGCACAGAATAAAGATATTTTCGGATATTAAAATTTTTTTTTAAAAAAAATCGCCAAAAAATGAATATTAAAAAATTTGATATCTCCAAAAGTAATTGGAATTTTTTTTATCTCCGCAGGCGATTCTGAAAAGAGGACGTAAGATAGCATATAATGAAAGTTATTTCATATTTGTACGATTTTTTTTTGGCGCTAATCTGTACAATACATATTTACCGTAATTTTTCCTTATCATGTGTCCAAGTTTATTTTTTGATCCTACCGGCATGATTTATTTACATTGATTCTGTGATACACGATGCTGTTTAAATGGTAAAATTGGTAAATAAGTAGTTTAGCGGTATTTGCGAGAAAAAAAATGTTAAAAATCAGTAAATACTTTTATTATATGCTCTTTCACTTCCTCTTTTCATTAAACCCGGCAGAGATAAGAAATTCTAAATACTTAGGAGATATCGCCGTTCTTATTTTGCAATACAACACCTATGCTATCATTCGACAGCTGCAATCTTTTTATTTTGCCGTGTGTTCGTGAATGCCTTATTAATTAAAATGGTTGATTAGGTTAGGTCAGTTACATCATAAATACTTTCAAACTAAGCGGACATTAAAAATAATGTGAATTATTTTAATGGTTGTTTAGTTTTAAAGTATTTATAATGTAACTGACCTGACCTAACAAACCGGGACAAAGGATGAACAGTAGGAACTCATTTAATTTTTTTTTACTTATTACTTGCTCAACAATATCCAAATAACAAATAAAACATTAAAATTTGAAACGTTAAAAACTCACCAAGTTAGAGCCGGGTAAACAATGGTGAATGTCGCAAGAAAAAAAATTTCATACTTGTAAACAAGAAACAATGGTAAATGCTGCATGAATGCACAGGTATTGTGATGAAAATTAAAAAAAATTTGATATCTCCTAAAGTATTTGGAATTTCTTATCTCTGCCGGGTTCAATGAAAAGAGGAAGGGTAAATATGTAGTGTACGGATTAGCGCCAAAAAAAATCGTACAAATATAAAATAACTTTCATCATATGCTCTTTTACGTCCTCTTTTCATAACCGCCTGCGGAGATAAGAAATTCCAAATACTTTAGGAGATATGGAATTTTTTAATTTTCATATTAGGGCAATATTTGTTAAAAAAAAATTAAAATTCCAAAAATACTTTTATTCTGTGCTCTTTAACTTCCTCTTTTCATTAAACCCGGCGGAGATCAGAAATTCCAAATACTTTAGGAGATATCGAATTTTTAATTTTCATGCTGTGCACTGATGCGGCGTTCAGCGGGAAGCCTACGATTCACTCATCCTTATGGTCATACCCGAATACTCACGTTGGCAAGCCTTCTTTTCTTAAAATTAGCAAGAAGTAATTAAAAATACTTTAAAACATTGTGGATGGTTGGTTATATAAGGTAAGTATAGCTACATTAAAAAAACTGTAAAATCATTTTATGGTTGTTTAGCAAATAACTTTTTAATATGTAGCTATCCAGCGCTAGGAAACCGTTTACATGATTTCACAGTATTTTTAATGTAGCTATCCTAACCAAATCAACCATCCACAATGTTTTGAAGTATTTATAATGTAGCTAACATAACATAATTGACCATTAGTTTTCATGAGTTGCATATTTATTTACAATAAACATAAAAAAAAAAACCGAAGATGCACAATTGGGCGTTTGCCTCTCGTCTGTTGAAAGAAGGCTTGCCAACGTGAGTATTCGGTTATGTCCAGAAGGATGAGTGAATCGTAGGCTTCCCGCGTTCACCATTGTTGCTTGTTTACAAGTATGATATATATATATATATATATTTTTTTTTTCGCGACGTAGTTGAACGACTACATCACGTAAAAAGAAAATTACGTGAGTTCGTACTGTTCATCCTTTTCCCCGGTTTGTTAGGTCAGGTCAGCTACATTATAGATACTTTAAAACTAAACAACCATTAAAATTAATTTTTATTATTTTTAATGTCCGTTCAGTTTCAAAGTATTTATACTGTAGCTGACCTGACCTAATCTACCTTTGTCCCGTTTTGTTAGGTCAGGTCAGTTACATTATAAATACTTAAAACTATACAAGTAAAATTAATTGATATTTTTAATTTCCGTTTATTTTGAAGTATTTATAATGTAACTAACATTACCTAATGGAAAATTTCTGTTATTTAGGCATTCACGCGCACACGGCAAAATATAAAATGGCGTCTGTTGAATGATTACATAGGGCTTGTATTGCAAAATAAGAACGGCGATATCTCCAAAAGTAATTGGTATTTTTAATCTCCGCAGGCGGTTATGAAAAGAGGACGTAAAAGAGCATATAATGAAAGTTATTTTATATTTGTACGATTTTTTTTGGCTCTAATCCGTATACTACATATTTACCAGAGGAAGTTAAAGAGCATATAATAAAAGTATTTTCTGATTTTTAAAATTTTTTTTCGCAAATACCGCTAAACTACATATTTACCATAAAATTCTCGTGTCGTGGCTTATCCATAAATAAAATAATAAAATTAGGAAAATAACTTTTTCAAACACTAAAGATGTTACTCTATGTACACTGTAAATAGTGTTTCTTAATTTGTACAGTTTTCTGAGAAATAACAGTTTTTAGGTCACTTTGGATAGCCTATGCAGTGAAGCAGCCATTGTCATGTTATGATTTAATTGTTTTCCCTATCCTTTGGTTTTCCAAATACAAAAACATGTATATTTTTGATTTGAATATTGTAATGCAATGTAATGTAAATAACAGGAAAAAAATTGAGAGTCTACTGTGCGTCCAAATCCAAGTGTCGACCATTGACAGGGATTTTTTTAGCAGTGGAGGTGCAAACCGCTGATTTTTTACGTATGACAACACGTAACCTGACGTATAAAATGAATTGTTATTGTGTGTATTAAAAGTAATAATGAGAGGAATGAAGATGCCTGTTTTAATGTTTATGGTTTTTTGGGATCATGAACTAGAAACGACAGTTGTAATAGTAAGGTAATTTTTTTAATCTATATCCTTTTTTATGTAGATGTATTTTACCTATAATGTATGTGTAAAATTTTTGTAATCTGTGAGCACTATTCAATTAACATATATTTTTTTTTTCAGGTAAGCAATGGAAAATATCTGGAAGAAAAGTTTTTTAAAAGTAAGGTTGCAACTTAGTTTTAAAATATTTTATCTTAGTTTTTTACCTTGCATTTTAGCTAAGCTTTATTTATTTTTCTTGATTCAAAGCTTAAAATTCATACTGAAATGCTAGTTTTCTCAATACTGATTATCTTTTAAACTGTGAAATACTGCCTTCTTCATGTTTTAAGATGAAATTAAACTGCTTTCTTCACACATGTTATTCTGTTTCAGCATGTTTTTTCACAGGTTAGTCTCTTTTTATAATATGTAATTTTTGTTCCAGTCGGGAAGACATGTTTCCAGATGAAAGGACTCCGAACTTGTTGTTTGGTGGCATTCCATTTAAAGACTTGCCCATTTGCAATATTCGGGCATCACCAAACAATACAATCTTCACCATCACTAACCACAAAGGTGACTTGTTCATTTTGCCTTGGAACTATTAGTGTGGTGTTTAATTAGAGACATGTAAAGTAACCTTTGGTTTTTATTAATTGTGTACAGGGGAGGTCCAGATGACTCGATCGTGTGGTGTTGAAGGATTCAAAAACACGAGGAAGGGCACTAACATTGCTGCCCAAGCAACAGCAGTCTCTTTAGGCTCGGTGAGTTTAATTTATATGATGTTGGGACACTTGAACAGTGAAGAAACACGACTACTAGATTAGTTAGTACCCTACAAGAGTAGTAATTTATTTACTTATCGCTTTATGTATTTCAGTCATAAGAGTTAGTTATAGGTGCTGACCACTGAATAGAGCAGCCAGGTAAACTTTGCACTGCTCTATTGGAGCGCACATGCATGATTTATAATGAGGGCAGCAGTCAGTCACTTCACTGAACTATGAATCATGATAGTTAATATTTCATCTTTTGTGGTCAGTGTTTGGACGAAGAGCTTGTTTATGATTTGCATGTATAAAAAATAAATTTTATAAATCACATTGTACTATTACCCTCCCTCAGCAGTCAAAATTATAAGAGGGAAGTGTTTGTTGACTTTGAGCATGCTCTTAATGTAATACAATATATAAAAGTTAACAATCAAATAAGTGAAATTATGAATTACAGCTGCTCAGACAACAAGCCAAGCAAAGTAAGGTGACTGTCCTGGGTCATAATAGCGTACAGAATAATAAGCTAGGGCATACCAGGCCACAGAGATAAGACTTCCAAAGGAAATTAAACGGCCTTCAAGAGTATGATCCTAGCTAAATGACTGGACATGATTTGACACATTATTACAGAAGGGAATTTTGAATATGCCAGGAGTCAGGGGGGGGGGGGGGGGGTGATTCTGCTCCGGGTGCCAGATTTGAGGGGGCACAGGATAATTTTTGTAGACTACCAAAAGTACAAATTGAAAGGAAAATAAAAAAAAATGGTTCAGTATTTATTATATTCTGATTTTATTCATTATCAATAATTATTTAAATCAGTTTCTAGTTTTTGTGTGCGAAGAATGCAAAACAAATTATGCCTGGGTACTTAAGGAAAAGGGGGGGGGGGGAGGGGTCCCTTAAAAATTTATTTCTCGGGCAAAGAGAGCACTTGTGTCCCCACAGGACCACGAGATTCTCTGCCACAAGCAAAGGCTTTATCACAATACTTAACCGACAAACAGGAAAGTTACTACATCATCTCAGGTCCAGTGTTCAGATCTGCGGGCGAGTGCTACCAAGCCACTGCTGGCCGCTCGTGGCAAGCCTCCGAGGCACTCCTCGGGAGTGCGCAGCGCCACCCGGGCAGGGGCCAGCAGCAGAACAAGGGGTGGGAGGGCTGACTGTGTCGCAAGGGGAAGCACAGCAGGTGGTCTACATGCAGTTGGGTGTTGTTGGCAACAGCAGCTAGAGCAGTTTCAATGCTACTGATCAACATCAACAAATTTTTTAAATATTTTCAAATGGAGACATTTTTTTTCCTTGAAGACAATGCAATAATACAGAATTATCATTCCAAGTAGTTATCTAATATTTTAAAATGTTAAAACTTTTGTGTTTAGTTTTCTTTAGTTTATTCACAGAGTATTTTTCTTCAAATCTGAAACTTCTGTGTGTTATATTTTTCAAAAATGAAAGTCAATGTTTTGCATTTATAATTATTTTGTGGACGGTATAAAGAGCACAATTCAACTGGGTTTCCATAAGCCTTATGCCTTTTATATGGCTTCTTTTTGTGGAATATAGTGTCTTACATGCATTGTAATGGTCTGTTCTAAGATTTTATTTCTGAAGACCCACTGAGAAATCTTTTTTCCTTTCTGAAATTCATGTTAAATTTTGCAAAAGATGAAATAAATCCTCAATAGTAGCTTTAAAGTTTATTAATTGTCTAGAAACTAATCAATTAGTTACAAAACAATCTTACTAGTACCAGCAATCTTGGAATATCCATAAACTGATGCCTTCTTCATACACACTGTGCAGACCTTCAGAAAAAACGATGTGATTGGAAAACTGCTCAAGATAGCAAAGTGGTGTCTTTGTACAAAAAAAAAACTTTAAAAATACTGAGAACTGAATAGTTGTAATTCCATATTTCATTTTTAAACTGTATTTTTAGTGGAGTGTAAAGGGCTAAAAGGTAAATATGTAGTTGAGCGGTATTTGCGAAAAAAAATGTTAAAAATCCGAAAATACCTTTATTAGACGCTCTTCAACTTCCTCTTTTCATTAAAAGCGGCGGAGGTAAGAAATCCCAAATACTTTAGGAGATATCAAATTTTTAAATTTCATCATATGTAGTTGAGCGGTATTTGCGAAAAAAAAATGTTAAAAGTCCAAAAATACCTTTATTAGATGCTCTTCAACTTCCTCTTTTCATTAAAAGCGGCGGAGATAAGAAATTCCAAATACTTTAGGAGATATTGCCGTTCTTATTTTGCATACAAGACCTTTGTTTATCATTCGACCGCCGCCATTTTTTTTTGTCGTGTGTTTGTGAATGCCTAATTAATGAAAATGGTTGATTAGGTCAGGTCAGTTACATTATAAATACTTTGAAACTAAGTGTACATTAAAAATAATATGAAATTATTTCAATGGTTCTTTAGTTTTAAAGTATTTATAATGTAACTGACCTGACCTAACAAACCGGGACAAAGGATGAACAGAAACAACTCACGTTAAAATTTTTTTGTTACTTATTACTTGCGCAACAATAAAAAATAAGACTTTAAAATTAGAAACGTTAAAAACTCGTCTAAGTTGGAGGCGGTAATTAAACACTGTTTTAAACAATAAATGAAGTAAATAATCACGTATTGGTTAATTTGAATTCTGGCCTATCACGAACAATCACGTGACATCATTATCCAATAAAAAAATAGATGCTCGTAAACAAACTATGGTGAAAGCCACATGAACGCACTGCTATAATTGTGATGAAATTTAAAAATTCGATATCTCCTAAAGTATTTGGAATTTCTTATCTCCGCCACTTTTAATGAAAAGAGGAAGTTGAAGAGCATCTAATAAAGGTATTTTCGGATTTTTAACATTTTTTTTTCGCAAATACCGCCCAACTACATATTTACCGGCTAAAATGCATGTTTTCAGATTTATTTTTAAACCAGAATTGCCTGATAAAGATTCTAGAAAGTGTTACACCTTTATTTCTCTGCCATCTAATGTTATGGTTACTGCTCCAATTTCGTAGTTGTATGTGACGAGATCTGCTTTCTAGTTTATAGCTTTGTGCTAAGAGGAGATACCGTACTAGCAATCATTGCATTAATCACGCCTCACTAACATATACACCCTTGAATAGGTGGGCCCCTTGAATTGTGTTCTGTTACTTGAGGGCACATTTGTGCATTTATTCACAGTTTGTTTAATTACTCAATGCACATGTTTTGAAATGGTAACGGAAGGCTAGCCCCCCCCCCCCCTTTTTTTTTGTGTTGTCAAAATAGGTGGGAAACACTCCTCATAATATTTCATCAATTATTTTACATCTTCAGTATTTATGCAGATGGTTTTTCATCATCTCAGAAGTTATTTAAAAATGTACTTGCTCTCCTAAATCATTCAACTAAACTCTACCTACAGTAGAACCTCATTTTTATGTACCCTGGATTTATGAATTTTCATTATAAACATATTTTTTTGCTTCCACAGTAATTTTCCCTGAGGTGTTAATGTATTGCTTTCCTGCTTTATGTGAAAGCATTTCCCGCTGTTTACATTAGCAAACTCTCAGAAAAGTTTAGACAGAACCATAAAAGTTGACATTGAATAATGTGAAGTTAAATTATTACACATTACTGCATAAGCTTTTGGTCACTGCATCTACATTTGCCATTGTAAACAACTTGCTTTTTTTTTGTGTAATGTGCCATGGTAAACCATGTGGCCATGAACCAAAACTGTGGTGACGTAAAACTGAATATTAAGTTTATTTTGATATTTCTCCCCCTTAAACTTCAATGTGTTGCTACGGACGCAGACAGGACCGTGATGCGCGTCAGGTTTAGAGCTGGCCGGCGGCACTGCAGGGCCACTAATGTCACGCGCCATGCATGCCTAGCCGGATTACAAGGTCCATCGCTACACCCCTTCCCCCAACACTCCCCGCGCATCGTTCCGCCTCGGGCTATTATTACCTATAGCAGCCTGGGAATTTCGGGATTATAAAGGCTGCGACGCGAATAAACACCACCTTTCAGACGTTTTGAGCGTTGGATCAGCCTGGGATGACGCGACTCATTAAAGCCTTTCAAGAAGGGCGCCTCAGGTACTTAAGCAGCGACACCGGCCTCTTCGGGAGTTTCGCGACGGTTCTGAGTGAGTTCCGCGAGTTAAGGGAAGTGCGACATCATCAAAGAGGGTGGAGAGATCCCCTCGAGAGTGACGTGACGCGGAGAGACGGGATCGAAAGAGTGTGACCGAGTGGTGCAAGACTCTGTGGTCAGGTGCTAGATAAGGGGCGGACCACTGTTTAGCCTAGTTCCAGTGAGGAGTGCGAACTGCGGAACTTGACAGACATTGAGTCACTCGTGAATAAACATTTTTAAGTGCCAGTGATTTTGTAAATGTGGGTTTTACATAAACAAACAATGGATTACTGAGCTATTATTTAAAATGTTTTATAGCAACGTACCAAATTCCAGGAAATTTTGTGTTAACGTGCATGTTAGGCGATGTTCATTTTACCACATTATAAATATTTTGGAAAGGCCGTTGGCAGCACTGAATTTCCAAACGTTGAAATGAAAATGCTTTTAACATTTTCTGTTTTGAAATGTAAACAAGAGTTTTGAAAGTAGTTGTGTTAGTTTAATAGAATTATTTACAATTAAAAATCAGAAATTAATTAAATGTTAATACAATTATACAAATATGAAATATGTAATAAAATTAACCTTAAAAACTGGACAGTTTGAGAAGCTTCAACATTCACAACTCTTACTGAAATTTTCATGTTATACTTTAAACAATTGTGAATTACCATAAGATTAGATGGATTTTTTTCACCATTTGAAATAATGAAGTTCTAGTTAATATATAAAAACGTAAGCATCTCTGACATTTTATTATTTACTCTCTCTGTGTGTGTGTGTGTGCGTGCGTGCGTGTGTGTGTGTGTGTGTATATATAGACACACACACATTGTTTCCATCATAGTGAGAATAAAAATACTTTTTAAACACTTCCCTCATTTTACATTTTCCCGGTTTTTACACATTTTCCTGGTCCCTTGAAATATGTAGAAACGAGGTTCTACTGTTTTATATAAAGTTATGCACTGTCTGTTAAATTTTACTGTTGTATTAAATTTATTTGCAACATATAAAAAAAATTACATTATAAAAGAGTGGATATTGTGATGGTCAGTCCTGTATTTGAATACATGTGCTTTCAGAACATGGTTAACTGTCTAGTTCATTGAAAGTGAATTGTTGCTGACTTGCGTTGTTTTTCAGATGGCCTTGGAACGAGGATATAAGCTTTTGAGAGTCAGAGTGCGTGGACTTGGACCTGGTAGAATGGTGAGTACTGTTTATTAATGCATGATATTTTAACTTTTATTTAATTTGACAACTGTTCAAGGAAACAATTTTTTTTAGATTTTAGATTTACAAGTGATGTAAGAAAATGTAAAATGCAAGAAAATAGTGAACATTAGCAGGAATTTGGTTTTAAAATGTTTAAATATGTTACTGTAATTTTGCATGGTTTTTTTAATCAACACAGACTTGGTTCCCTTGTGATTTTTAAATTTTTAAATTAGAATAACTGTTTTGCAGTGGATTATGTACAAAGTAGCTTAACAATGATGCCTTAAATTGCATAAACTTGTGATGAAATTGTGCTCTCTTTCGACAGTTCAGTCGTTCTGAATTACTTTCATCCTATAAATTATTTGGTTTAATGAACAATCAGTTAGTTGTACAGATTGCCCAACTTAAGGTAAGTTGACAGGTTGTGGGCAGTTATAAAAACCTATAAGTAACTATGGTAGTTCATCAAAAATTTGCCTACAGAATTACTGACCCTAATAAATTTAGTAACATTTGCCAAAGGGCACTAGAAATATAATTAATTGATACTGAATAAATGACAATAGTTAATTAAATTGTAATGAGTGATGTGCATCATGTGAATTTTGAATTTTAACAATATTTGTTGGCATTTGAGTTGTGAGCATAGCTTCTTTACCACATGCACCACATGCAGCAGTTGGAATTTTTTTTAAAGAAAAGTTTCTGAAACCAATGCAATAGTTATGAAAATTATATTTTTGTATGGGTGATTTTCCTCTATTTTTGAAACCATACCATACTACTATCATTACCACCACCAGTAATACCACTAATACCACTCCCACCACTACCTCCACTTTCACCACTACCTCCACTCCCACCACTACCTCCACTCCCACCACTACCTCCACTCCCACCACTACCTCCACTCCCACCACTACCTCCACTCCCACCACTACCTCCACTCCCACCACTACCTCCACTCCCACTACCACCTCTAACTACCCCCACCACTACCACTACCACCACCACTACCACCACCACTACCACCACCACTACCACCACCACTACCACCACCACTACCACCACCACTACCACCACCACTACCACCACCACTACCACCACCACTACCACCACCACTACCACCACCACTACCACCACCACCACCACCACCACCACCACCACCACCACCACCACCACCACCACCACCACTACCACCACCACTACCACCACCACCACCACCACCACCACCACCACTACCACCACCACTACCACCACCACCACCACCACCACCACCACCACCACCACCACCACTACCACCACCACTACCACCACCACTACCACCACCACTACCACCACCACTACCACCACCACTACCACCACCACTACCACCACCACTACCACCACCACTACCACCACCACCACCACCACCACCACCACCACCACCACCACTACCACCACCACTACCACCACCACTACCACCACCACCACCACCACCACCACCACCACCACCACCACCACCACTACCACCACCACTACCACCACCACCACTACCACCACCACCACCACCACCACCACCACTACCACCACCACTACCACCACCACTACCACCACTACCACCACCACTACCACCACCACCACCACCACCACCACCACTACCACCACCACTACCACCACCACCACCACCATTGATACTACTGCTACTACTACTATTAAAATATATATCCATAATTTTGTAGTTTTCATCCAAGAGTATTTTACTTATGAATTGATATGTGCTCAGCTTGCTATGAGAACAATTCTCCAATGAATACTTAACTAACTTTAATGAGTTTCATTAATATTAGAGCAAAATTAGTTAAAAATGCAAACAGCTTTTATAAAGTTTCTTGAACCATTCATGGCTATACTGTTTAGCATATCAGTAAAGTTTTCACCTACTTTCTAAAGCGACTGTATTAGCATAACCTAGGTTTTTTACATCATGTGGCTAATAATTTTATTGAAAAAATAAAATGAATAAATTAGGTCCTGCACTTAGCTGATAAAAAAGACATAATTTTGGTGCTGGTAAAATTTTGATGGTAATTTAATCATAAAAAGGTTTAAATTGCTAAATGTAATAATTTTTGGTTTCTTGTGAAATTGAATACCAGTAGTCAACAACCCTTGAGTTTAAGTGAAGCACTAATTTTCTAGATAAGCAATGAATCCGAAACCTTTTGAGAATATGAACAAACTTGTTATTTTGTATATTATTTTCCTTAAATGTTTTGTTTTGAGCATGTAGTGATCAATCAGTAAATGTTGGGAATGTATGGTGTTATTTGTGTAAGGTAAGTTGAAGTATTTGTTCACTCATTACCGTACTTTTATCTTGGACTTCTAAATGGTAAGAATAATCAGTTGTAATCTGGATGAGAACTCTTATTTTTCAGGATCTTTTCTTTTGTGCTACAGTTCAACTGTTGAATCTGTAAAATGTTCCTAATTCACTAAGTCTTTGTTAAACCAACCAACTTGTGGCCTTGTAGTATTAATTTTTGTTGAATGAAATTCTAAACCAGGTTTATTTCAAGGTTCAGAATTTTGGTATCATACTATGAATAATTTAATAATTTTATTGCACTATTTCCAATAAAAATTTTTCAACAAAATTTATCACTGTTAACTGCAAGATTCAAAAGTCCTGTTTTGCAGTTGTAACCTATTTAATGACCTAACTGTTAGACACTTAAAACAGAAATAAATACTAAACAATTTCACAATGACCATTTGGAATTTAAATGTGTCTGTACTGCAAATATAAAATCCAATAAAATAATATAGACACCCCTTTTCTCGACATTGAAAACAAATGCATTAGTCTCACACACACACACATATTCTCAACATTTAAAATGTTAAAAATTTCACTCTTGAAAATTTCAAAATGTCTTTGATGAAAGTTCAGCATCATTAAAATTTCAAATAAAAGTTAAAAAAATATTAACTTATCGATTGGCATTAAACTAGGTGATTTCTCGGTTTGCAAGTTTTATTCAAACTGACTCATAAAAATAATATAGGTTGGTACACAAATGTTTTGCATTCTTTTGGTGAATCATTACTCATTGAACACCGTTTTAGGTTAACACACAAACAAATACAAATCAATGTGGCATATAATCAACCGTGGATTATCAAACTTGAATGTAAACTGATTGAAATTCAATTCAATATTGTTCAAATTAATTGAAATGCAGTTCAGTCTTGTGTTAAACTTCACATTTCATAAAAGGATTATGAACAGCACAGAATTAACATTTTCAAAAATTTAGAGACCATGAATTCATTTTGAGGCAAGGTAAAGAAAATTCTTGCTTTGAATATTCTGGAAATTGCTCGGAGTGTGATAATCAACCTCTTTGGAATCTACTTTATTAGAATTCATTCTTGAGCAATTCCCCCCCCCCCCCCCCCCCCACCCTTCCCCTCGGAAAATCGGTTGCATTTGAGTAAACAAAGATTTGAATCAACCCAGTCCTAGTTTTTATTGATGTATGCAGGGAAACTGATACATATAAGGAAGGTGCATATTAATGATTTCAGCATTGATTATATGAGACTTTTGGTGGATATAAGTTAAATTGATGGATGTGGACAAATAATGGAAGAACCTTTGTTAGAGGTTAGGCTATTTAAATCTCACATTGTCACACTCAGCAGTTATTGCTCAGAAAAATGTTTGTGTTGAGTACACATAGGTGATAAAGTTGTGATATTGGAATACCTACCTAAAGGAGCCATGCAAAGCTGTTTTGTAAGGTTTTTTTTTAAAGTTTGGTTCCATACATTAACATGTACTTGACTAGAAATCACAGGAGTATCTAATGCTAGACAAAGCTGTCATCCTAAAAGCATGTGATCTGAGGAATGGAATGTATATTTGAAAACTGTTAAATTCAATAAGTGGTAGACCATTGCACCTAGCTTTCAGTGCACTGTTTTGTTGCATTTTTATTAGCTCCATTTAAAATTCTTTGGAAGCTTAATTCACTACTAAGAGTTGCAAAATTCTTAAATCCTATTTGTGAGCTTTAAATTCTAAAATGCTTCTGCACTTCTTAGGCATATGGAACACAATCAACAATGCTTGGGTAAAATGGGGGGGGGGGGGGGGTATTTTTCTTTTAAAGTTGCATTTTTCACAAGTGCAGGTTACATATCTCTGTGTGCAAATAAAATTAGCTAGCTGGCCTTTCAGTTGCAATTATTAAGAATGCTGTGTAAATCCACATGAAAAGAGAAAGCTCTGGAGTTCTAGATGATTTCTCATAACTGGGTTCATGCACAGATGTTTTTTTGTTATGAAATACGAGCTAATAACCAGCGGCTTTGCTTGCACTATTTCCGAGATTTGCTAAAATCTTACAATTAAAAAAGTGATTAATTCCAAACCTATTTACTAATTAAATAGACAATAAATTGTCAGGTGCATAAAATATTTATTTCAAATTAAAATCAGTTAAGGATGATATTTTTTTAAAGTAGTATATGTAGACCTTTTTAATTTTTAGTTTATATTATCTATTTTTAAAACTTCTGTTTTAAAGTGTTTGATGATATATTTTACCTTGATGAAATCACACTTGCCTTATTTTTTTTCATTATATTTCACAATTTTAAAAAAATTGTTAAACACTCGGCTATTTTATTTTAACTAAGTTCATGCCATACCATGCCATAGAATTATTTCACCTTATTCCTCCCATTATTGAAGGATATTTGATACAATCACATCTTTATTTGTAATGTAGAGCACAGCATATCAAGTTTCTTATCTAACATATTAGTTGATTCTTAGTTTGCTTAGTATTACTTAAACAAAATCCTCATTTTTTACCCCTCTGCACTTTATCCACATGGACGCCATTGTGAAAAATTCAGAACCATCCGTTTTTTTTTTCTTCCTTTTTACTGCAGTTGTGAACTCCAAAATAATTACAATAAATGTATATTTAAATTAAATTTAAATTAATCCTGCCAATAGATTTAATGCCTTTTTTTATTTTAAAAATATTAATCCTTGTTACAACGTACGAGGTGATATTTTTAGAGTGTAGACTAAGAGAAGGTAGCTTAAGGTTTGTTTATTTGTCATTTCCTATATATTTAATTAAGTTTAATTTGATCAGATAAAATATTTAATATTTACAATATTCCACCTTTTAAAAAGTAAAACTTCAGCAAATTGTAAAAATAAAGTTTGTAGATTTTGCATGTTTGTAAATCATACCGTAATACTTACATCCCACTTAATTAGCTCCAGAGATAAAACTTTTACAATGAAAAAATCAACCCCCATTTCACCCCTTTTGTGGTAGAATGTAGAAAAATGGTTAAGGTTAAAACTGATATTAAATCATAATTTTGTAAGTTATGCTGATCAAGTTTCTTACCTTCATCATAATTTGCTTGGCAATATGATTTATTACTGTAAAAAATTACGTGCCCATTTCACTGCCTTTGGGGGCAAATATCAGAAAATGGTACAAATACTCTAGACATACCTAATCAATTATTTACGTTATTCATATTTATTTTCTTACATCCAGTCTTATTTGCTATGGAGATATGAATTTTTTAATGATAAAACATACATACTCTCTTTTCACACGTTTAAAAGGTGGAATCTGGATAAACTGAAAAAAAAATACAATTATTAACTTATAAGATGTGTTGTCCACCTTAATTTATAACCCATAGATAAGTAAATTTGGAAATATGTATTTTTTTCTTTAAACAATACTTAACCCCTTTCAGGTGGAATCTTGCAAATAAATAAAATAATAATTTTTTAGTTTATTATTAATGTCCAAATTAGTTTCAGATCAACAATTTTTTAAAATGAATGAAAATGTATCCCATTTTCAGCCTTCCTTAAAAGAGTAATTTTTTAAACTCCAAAGTAAAAAAAGCAATACTTAACTTCAGATGCAAATTATTTTTTTAGTTTCTTCTAGTTCTAATTGAATTAGAAGTGTTACTTTGTGTTTTTAAAAACACACCTACCCCTTTTACCAACATTATTGTTTGAATTTCACAAAATGTTAAAATTGTGATTGATTTTTTCGTACGGTTATTACTGGTACCCAATATTTTTATTATGCTGGATTAAATTCAAAGTTAAAATTTTTTATTTTAACACCATATTAAGCCCTTTTTTCACCCCCTTTGGGCTGGAATTTCACAAAATGGTAAAAATGTTGGTAGTTTTGTGTATTATTGGTTCCAAGTATATTTTGTTATGCTTGGTTATCTTCAAACCACATTTATCCCTTTTTAACCATTAGAGTTTGAATTTTGAAAAATTGTAAATATGTGGTTGGTAGTTTTGTATGAGTATTATTTCTTTATGATTTATTATGCTAATGAGTTTCAGAGATATAGTTAATTATCTTAAATTCACATTTACCCCTTTTCACCCTCTTAGGGGTGGAATTCTGTTATTCTATATTGCCTAGTTATCCCAAGACCTTATTAATAAAAAAAAATCATCAAATTCTTTGAGTAATTTGATTGATGCTCAAACAAATAGACAAAAATGTAAAATACAATATTTTTGAGCTCTTATTGTAAATAGTAGTTTCAAAAAGTTTTTTTATTTTTTATAATTTCATCCAATGTACAGACTTCTTGCCTCACAGTTTTATTGTTAGTATAAATTAAATGATTGATAACATGATTCTCAACTTTGAAAATATCTGTATAGAATTTTGCGCAGGAGAAAAAAATGACTGCAACAAGTAGGCCCATGCAAATACAAATTTTTCTATGCTAAACAATTTGTTACCCTAAACTTACTAAGAGTGTGAGAAGCTAATGGTCTGCATTACAAAACTATTGCAGGTCAGTTATTGTTATTTCATTTTCAGTGCTGCTTTAAATTTTTGGTAGGCCATTCAAGTCATTGTTGTGGGTTCCGATGGTCAATATAGGCTGAGTTTTTTGGTGGCTGCTTTAAGGCAGTAAAAAAAATTAAAATTAATCTATACCTATTAATGGGGGCAGACCCAGGATTGACTTCTGGGTGGGTCATCTGTAGTCTGGATCTACTATAATACCTGTTTATTATTTCATAAGTTGTATTAGCCAGTGCATATTTTACCTTTCTGTTGGGTGGTGGAGGGGGGGGGGGTTCCCATATTCCCCCGTACCCCTCTTCTAAATCGGCCACTACCTACTAAACTATAAAATAACTAACAGGTCAATGACAGATCTTAAAGCTGTACAGTAATTTTCTCTGCAATTTCAATTATTTGCATTGGTTACCATAAATATTTAACAGTGAATTATTTTTATGTGTGTAATTGTAATGGAACTAGTACCTCGATAGTGCTGTATATATTGATATATTTATTTTTTACATAAAAATACATTTTTTTGCATCACCCAGGGATTGAACCAAGTACAGAAACCAATCAAATCAATCAGAATAATTGCAAATTTATTTAATGAATTTTGTGATTCTTGCCGAATTTCTGGGTCAATAATTCCACAATTCCACAATAATAAATAATTACTACATTTTAGCGGACAAAAATTAAATTAACATGATGGTAGCACACTCTAGCAGATGAAAACAAGATGGACTCCAGGAAACAAAAAAAATATGGCGGACATGACGTCATACTAGTTGATATATATGCAATGGTAGTATCTAGTGGTGGGAGGTCAGTCTGCCAATCATCTGAAGAAGGTTAAGTGTGACGAGACATGTTGATATGCAGCATATGGAAGTATGCAAAAGAAATATATAAGGCAAATGCTAAATTAATAAGAAAGTTCAATAGTTAGTGATATGCACTAAAATCTCCATGCAATAAGACATAGACTTGAGCTCCTAATGCTTTCCTAAAAGGCCTTAATGGATTTGGAATCTGTATCGGTGATTTATACTACTACACGCCCAAGCCCTCTGTGGTCCCGAGGAGGGGAGTGACGGGAGCGCTAGTGTCGTAGTGAGAGAGGGTTTGGCAGTAGGGGAATACCGTTAGCTGTGGAAGCAAGGAGTATACACATGCATTCATAAGTGTATGCAACATGTAAGCATGATTACCTGGATGAAACGATGGCCATGAAGCGCAGTCGTGCAGTAAGAAATGTTGTGATAAGGTGAAGGTACAGTTGTATGAAACAGCGAAAAACAGTGTCTACGAAGATGTCACAGTGTGTACCAAAGTGTGTCACAGCATCACATCGTACTGTTTGTGTTATAATAATTATTTCACTCAGCACCATATTTAACGTACATGTTGGTTATACATTTGCCTATAATCAAAGAAAATATTGTTTGTGTGATTAAGTAATGAAAAAAATGCAAGAAACATTTCAACACAGTTTCGTGCATAGTGCACGTAACAAACACCCAATAAGCCATTTAGTTCTTCAATTCCTGATATGTTACCATTGGAATATGTGCTGCTGTTGTTCGAAAAGTCCCATTCACTGTCTGAGCTGGACTCGCCAAAGTTAACAACAATTTTCTCAATTTCGTGCTCCATTAGACAGTCACCTGTCCAGTTCTCTGCTTCTGTATGTTTTACATGTAAAATAGCATTTTGCCATTCTTCTTTGGTGACGCTATTGATTGTTTCTGTTGTGATGTTTTCAATGGTACGTGATGATTGAGCAACATTTTTTTCAGCAACTCGTGATTTCACAATGTTCCATACATACTCAATAGCATTAAGCTCACAGTGGTATGGTGGTAATCTTATTACTTCTGCCCATGTTCTTCTAACATCTCATCTATGCGATACCTGGGAGGTGGACGTCGACCACGAACGAGCTGGAGGAGTTCACATTTTGTCATATCATTGTCATGCGGAATGTTGTTCTGTAACCATTGGATGATATCTTGTTTTCTTGTACCGGCTGTTGGTGGCTTATTTAACTGAACGGAATGATAAGGGGCATTATCCATTACAACCAACGAATTAGCAGGCAGATTTGGAATAAGCTTGTCTTGCACCCATCTGGAAAAGTTTGCGAAGTTCATCTCGTCGTGATAATCACCACTTTTACCTTTGGACTTGAAAATGAGATATGCACCTGGAATGAAAACTAGGTCGCAACCTGCATGTACGATTATCCAACGTTGACCAGCGCTGTCATTCTTCAAAACATCGGGTGTTTCGTTGTCTTGCCAACACTTGCTTACTGTGTACGTCGGGTGAATCCAGGTGTCGTCAATGTACACAACTGTTTTTTTCTTTTCATTAGCCTGCTCATTTGCTTTCATTCGAAGTAAATATTTGCCCCTACAAGCAACAATGTCATTGCGTTCCATTAATATTTTCCTTTTATTCTTGCATTTTTTGAACCGGAAACCCAATTTATGCAGGATTTTTCTCAAAATTTATTTTCGTCCAGGGAAATTTACGTCTTCTTGTAACACTGTAAGAAGCTTATTAAGTGTTGGAACCTCTTCTTTCACCGTATAAAACTGTTGTACGGTGCCGTATTACCCCAAGGTCAAACTCATCAACCGATATCTTGTTACTACTGGCTTTTCTTTTCTTTCCTGGTGTGCGCTAAATTCCCCCACTGATAGCGGTTTATTTACTTTATTTTCTAATTTTGCATATTGTTCCTTTAGATTTTCCTGTCGCTGCGGCCGCACGCTTTGTTGCATTACATAATTGATGGGTAAGTTTGCCTGATGCATTCTCCTGATCACAAAATGCAATCACATTGCTAATCACTTCCCTGCACTGGCTATGTATAGTTTTGTGTTTTGTTGTACTGCCCGATGCCATTTGTGAATACACGTTATATTACAGTCACGCACGCTTCGAAACCTTGCTCCACTTTCAAAGGATCCGTGAAATATTTGAACAGCGATACTCCCGTATCCGCGCACTGCGTCGTGACTTATGGTAACAACTCTACTTGCCATCCCACCCGCGACATGACACGCTTGGACCCTTGAGGCGGACTAGGGAAAGGGAGGGAACAGTGTGGGGAAGGGATGATGGTGGAGGGAGGGGTCCGTCTGACCTTGGGTAGTTCACATTTTTCCCGGGACCACAGTTGGCTTGGACGTGTAGTAGTATGATGAACAGATGCTCTCCATTTCGGAAGTCTTTTCCCCAATCCAGGCAAAACTATCATTGTCTGGACATAAGTTTATGAAACATGTGACCTTGAGATGGTAGACTCCGAGCGAGGTGGCACAACCGTGAAATTTTAGGCTGACATTCAGAAGAAAAGTTATTGGAAGAGTAGATGTATCATGAGCAAGTGAAAGTTAAGCAAAACAAACCGGACTGTTGTCAAGCAATAACTGACCAATTGCTCTTTCTAAGATGGTGGTCAGTATGGCCACTCAGTGCTTTAGTTATAGGCGAAAACAAAAAAGAGGGGGGGGGGTGGTGTTCAATTTGGCACAACAGCTGTTTTTCTTCCACTCTTGGTGTGGTTTTACCCTCTCTTCATCAATAATCCAGCTTTATGTTCACAAGTGTTCAAGATGCTAGAGTTTGAATTTCCGTTGTCCTTTGTTTCTCAAGATCATACCAAGGAAAGACCTTAAAAAATCCGTTCAGAATTCCTAAAAATACAGAGAGAAAAGTCACAATTGGTTATTATTTTAGTTCTTAATTAATAACTTGCCTGTAGGTTTTGTTCACTATGCCAACAGTTTTTAAGATCATAGCCTGTTATGAGCCCAGTTATCCCCTTGCATCATTATGAGGGAGCTATGCCATGGGAAATAGCTTTCGATCTAGATCACCTCTGATGGCTCAGAAGTACACAAGTGACTTTTCGTGTGAAAAAATGCTCATCTACTTTGTTCATGCAGCTATGAAATAGTCCTTCTCTATAGCTCATGTCCGGCCAATATATGTTGAGAATATTTTGTAGACATTAGATATCATTACTAAACAAAGTTTCTAAACTTTACTGCCTCATAAATAAATGCAATATTAAAAAAATAAAAAACTTAAATTTTCTGGTTTTTCTCACTAACACAGTATGTGGTTTAACTAAACAAAAGATTTACTTAAAATATTAAATTGTTAAAAAAAAACTTAATAAAAATTCAAATTAAATATTTTAGATCACATTCACAAAACATGTACTTTTTTATACTTGATCTACGCTGGCTGTTGTTAAGGAATAAAGGCTTTTGCGTTTTGCTGCTCATTAGGCTATCATCTAGCGAGTATGTCTACTTAAGTCACCACCAGATTGGACCATGGTTGCCTGCGTGAACTGCTATTTAAGGTGAATTCAGTTTAATGTATTTTCAGACAGATTTTATTGAACTTATATCACAATTCATTGTAGTAAATATTCTTATAATACTTGATAATACGGACAGGAACATACTTGAATTGTAGGCTTATTTTTTATGTTTTTATACACAGATGGTTAGGAGCCAGCATGTATATAATTGTTTGATAGTTAATGACCATTACTTTCACATATGACTATTTTTATGAAACTGTATGCCTCAGTTAACTACTTTTTTAGTTGCAATATTTGTTTTGTAAAGTAAAAGTATTTTAATAATTTTTAATATAAGTATTTTTTTAAATTCAAAAGGCTTTTTTCTCCCATGATTTTTAATATCTACAGGGTGTCCATCCAACTGGGAATATCGGAAAATCTTTTGAATTAGCAGGGAATTTTTTTTGCTTAGAAATTTGTGAGAAACTTGTGTATTTTTGAAAACCACTGGGAATTTATTAGATTGTCTAGTGAAATGGGAGCAGTTTATTTGAATAATGACATCCCCTGCCTACAAACCGCTGTTGACTGCCTCAACCTCCCCAAGGAGTGTAGAGAGGATTGAAGATAAATTATCTTTCACAGAGTTTCTTCTCTCTTGTGCATCTTTTGTTCTTTCCTTCAGTTTTCCACTACGGTTAAAGACAGTAGTCTCAACACTTAATTGAATATCCAGAGATAGTGAGCAGTAACAGACATACTGTTGAAAATTCTCTGGCATGAACAGTAGATGTGCATTCTAGAACCACGCACCACACTTAGCAGATACCTACGTAAAAATAATTGTAATCAAAGTAAAAGCAACATTTTAAATTTTATTTTTATATTGGAAAAAAATTATTTATTGCCAAATGTTGGAAGGCTTCCGTAGTGTTGCAGAACTCGAGGATCCTAGCTTAAATATATGTTCTAGCTTAGTGAGTCAGCGAAAAGAGTAATTAGAGTTGTATGTCATAACTAAAAACCTGCCTTTATGTTTGGATTTTTGTTAAAAATTTTAAGTGATTTTTAAAAAGTTTTGTGACACTGTCAGTGCTACTAAATATTGTTCAGAGAAAATACTTTCGTTATGAATTAACTATAAATATATGGTAGTATAATTTATTTGAATGTAGTGGTTGATGGATTAATTTTTATGAGTTCTGAACATTTAATGAGACATGAAAAAAAAAATGTGGAAAAGGGGGAAAAAAACCTGGAATTTGATATAGCCAGGAGAATGATCTAGCAAGAATTTTTATGCAGTTTTCAACATGATGGAAAACATTAAATGAACTATGGCCTGAATTATTGAAACCAGCTAACTTTCATGTCTGTTACATGGACAAATCTATGTCAACATTGTATTAGATGTGGCATTGAAATGGGAGGATGCTACCAATTGATGTTTGCCTTGTGACAAACTAACCACCATACTTAGTTGATTTAAAATCATTGCTATTTCTAACATTTTCTGTTTAGATTATTTGGTAAACATTTTCGAAACTAGCATTTAGTTTTTTTGTTCCGCATTCAGCTTTGTGAATATTGGTGCTATCATATTTGATTGATTCAATGTTTGATGCATCCTCACTATCAAATAGATTAAATTGTTGGTTTTGCCCTTCTCAAATGGTTTGTAAAAGGTATTACTGGACTCTATGTATAGTGATTAACATTAAAAATAGTTTTTAATTTAATACATGTTTAATCGGGGCTGTCATTGTATGTCCATCATTAATAGAGGGTTTTGTATTAACAGTTAGGTTACCTACCCTGTAATATGTAACGTTGGAAATGTTAAACTGTGTTTTTAATCCATTGTGCTGTAGAAGGCAGTCATGCTTTTGGAATATGATCACCCAGCCATGCTTTTTGACAAGACTCCCTGCAAAGAATTTGCTAACCATTGTTTTGGACCAACCCTCATTTTTGATCTCCAGTTTTTCAATTCAATATCAAGTGGAGAATCAGTTGTGCTTTTCTGTTCAGTTGTCGTGCAAAGAATTAGCTATTTCTGTGCAGATGTTTACCAATACTTTTGATTTATCCTCCTGTGGATCAGTTAGGCTTTTTTTCTTTCTCTCTTCAATTGATCAGGAGCTTTTGCACATAAGTGCATTGTTTGAAGTGCATCAGTAGTCCTTTTCCGCCATTTTGTTTTGTTGAGAAATCCTTTTTGGCCCATTGTACAACTTTAACTCTGTAGTGCATTTCAGAATTTCCCTATAGGTAGAGATGGCCACTGTGGTGGTGCGTTGACACACCAAGGTATTAGTATGTTAATACATACTGTTTTGACACTTCATTCTGTTGCAGTGTGTCACTTTGCCTTTCTATACTTGCAGCATGTTTTTGGTACATTGTCTTAACAGTGGATCCGTACCTAGCCATGTATGAATTTTTTTTCTTAATCTTTTGTCTGGCAGAGGATCTGCAGTACTTCGATGTCCTTAGTTATGCATTGGATAGTCAGTTTTTCTACTTCATCAGTAGTTGATCAGAAATTATTTTTGCTACAATGCTGTGTAATAGATTAACAGTGCATTAAAATACTTTTACACTGATTAAGTTCTGCTTTTCGGCTTACCTACCTGCAGTGGTTAAGTTGTGCTTTCTGGCCCATTACTTCTCTGTGATGAAGCCTTAATTTATACTTAAAGTATCTCCCAACAGTAGGCAAGACATTTTTTGTGTCCCTCATCTTGTGACTAATAAAGCATGCTTTACGCTTCATCCACCTGCTGTTAATTGTAGCTTTATTCAGTTATTCTTGAAGTAGTCAACACTTGTGCTTTCTGATGTGTCTCCCTGTTGTAGTGGCCCTATCCAGCTTAAAACAAAAAGGGGTGCGGAATCCTCTAGATGTTGGTGAGGAGGGATGGATGGTTAATTTTCCAGAGTTCAATCTCTTTCATGGAGGAGGACAATGTGACCTAATGAAAAGCATAATTTACTAAAAAAGTTTATTTTAAACAATAGTTTGTGAGTTACAAATATTCTCTATTATAGGCTTTGCTCCTTGTTATATTTATATTTACCACTTCAACAGCTGCTTCCCCCAATCCAACCTCCTAGATACACCCATGGCTCATTTTTCTATAGTGGATCATTTATGCTTTTGGACCCCTTCTACCCCTCCCACCCCTCCCCAGAAATTATTAACTTCCGGCATTGGATTAAAAATTTTTTTGGTTATTCTGCCTGTAATATATCAGTTATGATTTTCAAATTTCTTTTCAGTGGTTAGTTTTTTTTGTTATATCTATTTAAGGATTAGCTTTTTTTTTTGTCTGTCTTGTTGCATTGGGTCCAGAAATGCTTTTAATGATCCGAAATTGTATTAACCTAGCTATTTGCTCCATTATTCTGCTGTAAATCTTAGCCACATTTTTCAACTATTGTGTTACTAGGTTCCTTGGTTGTTGATTGTCTGGCAGTGTATTACAAAGTAGTATAAACTTTCAAATTACCTCCCAGAGTAAATCAGCCAATCCTTTTGTATTTTTTACCTTCTGTGGATGATAGTTTTGGCCCGTCTACCTAAAGTGATGAGAGTTATCATTCTTTGGCCCATCTTTTTGCATTGGATCAACCATCTTTTTTGGCTCACTTTCTTCCAGTGTATCAGCAATCATTTTTGGCACACTTTCTTTTAGTGGATCAGCAATCATTTTTGGCACACTTTCTTCCAGTGGATCAGCCATCATTTTTGGCACACATTCTTCCAGTGGATCAGCAATCATTTTTGGCACACATTCTTCCAGTGGATCAGCAATCATTTTTGGCACACATTCTTCCAGTGGATCAGTAAACATTTTTGGCACTCATTCTTCCAGTGGATCAGCAATCATTTTTGGCACACTTTCTTCCAGTGGATCAGCAATCATTTTTGGCACACATTCTTCCAGTGGATCAGCAATCATTTTTGGCACACATTCTTCCAGTGGATCAGCAATCATTTTTGGCACACATTCTTCCAGTGGATCAGCAATCATTTTTGGCACACATTCTTCCAGTGGATCAGCAAACATTTTTGGCACACATTCTTCCAGTGGATCAGCAATCATTTTTGGCACACATTCTTCCAGTGGATCAGCAATAATTTTTGGCACACATTCTTCCAGTGGATTAGCCATCATTTTTGGCACACATTCTTCCAGTGGATCAGCCAGCTTTGTTGTTTGCCCATTTCACTCCAGTGAGTTAGTGGTACACTTTGGCCCACTTTATTAATACCGGATCAGTATTATTTTTTGCCCATCTCTTAGTTATACTATCAGCTATGCTTTTTGGTTCACATTCTTGAAACGTATTAGTCACCATTGTAGTCTGCAGTATATCAGCTGTCCTTTTAGGGCACATCTCCTGGTTGGTTACTGTGGTCTTTGGCCTATCTACTTGCAGTTGGTCACTGTGATTATTGGCCTGTCTAATTGCAATTGGTCACTGTTCTTTAGCCTATCTTGCAGGTGATCAGCTGTTAGTTTGGCCCATCTCCTTGCAATTGGATCAGCTTTGCTTTGGTTCATCACTTTGGAATTCATCAAATGTTCATGGCTCATCTCTTTGCAAGCTGATGTTGTGATTTTGCTCATTCATTACCTCACAGTTGATAAACTGTTCTTTGGTTAATATCCTTGCAGTTAAATAACTGAGCTTTTGGCACATCTTCCAGTTAATAGCTGTGCTTTTGGGTTAGCTCCTGGCAGTTGATCAGCACACCTCCCTGTAGTTGGTAGTTGATCAGCTGTGCTTTTGGCTCATCTTGCAGTTGATCATCTATGCTTTGGCTTATCTTATTGCAGGAACTGTGCCTTTGTGAATCAACTCATTGCAGTTGATTAACTGTGTATTTGGCTCATCATCTCACAGTTGATTAAAGTGTGTTTTGGCAAATCTCCTTGCAGTTAATTTACTGTTTTTGGCTCATTTCTTCTCAGTTTATCAGCTGTGCTTTTGGCTTATCTGAATGCAGTTGATCAGCTGTAATTTTGACTCATCTCTTTGCAGTTGATCAGCTGTGTGTTTTTTGACCATATCTTGCCATTAATTACCTGTGCTTTTGGCATATCTCTTTGCAGTTGTCAGTAGTGATTTAAGCACCATATCTCTATGCAGTTGATTATAGTTTTGAATTTGGCTCATCTTTTTAATGTTCATGTTTGTTTTGGCTCATCTTGCAGTTGATCAACTGTTTTTTTGTTTCATCTTCCAGTTGATTAGCTGTGCTTTTTACTCCTTGCAGTTGATATCAGTGATTTTGGATCATATCCTTGCAGATAATAGCTGCATATTTGGCATATCTCTTGCAGTTGGCAGTTGAACTGGTTTTTTTTTTAGTTCATCACCTAGCAATTGATAGCTGAGGTTTTGGCGCACCTTCTTACGACCCATCAGCTTTGCTTTTGGTGCATCTCCTTGCAGTTGGACACACTTGTTTGGCTCATCTCCTTGCAGTTGATCAGTTGTGCTTTTGGCTCACCTTGTAGTTGATCAGTTGGATTTTTTGGTTCATCTCTTTGATGTTGATCAGTTGTATTTTTGGCTCACATCCTTGCAATTGATAGGCTGTGCTTTTGGCTCATCTCCTTGAAGTTGATCAGCTGTGCTTTTGGGTCCTCTTGCTGTTGGATCAGTTTTTTTGTTGCTTTTCTCCATGCACTTCATTATTGGTGTTAGTGGCTCATTACTAATTACCTTTGCTTTTGGGTATCGGGCTTGCAGTTGATCTGCAGTGATTTTAGGGACATCTTGTACTTACTTATGTGCTTCTATCCATCTCCTTGTGGTGAATTAGCTGCTCTTTGGACCTATTTCTTGCAGTTGATCACAAAACTTTTAGGTCCATCTTATGATTGATCACCTTTGCTTCTGGTGCATCTCCTTGCAGTAGACCAATTATTTTGGCTGATCCTTTTGCTGGTGATCAGTTGTTCTTTTGGCTCATCTTCATGTAGTTGGTAGTGGATCAGATGTACTTATGGTTCATGGGCTTACAGTTGATCGGCTGTGATTATAGGCACATCATCTTGTGCTGTATCAGCTGTGTGCTTATACTCATCTCTTTGTGGTGGATCAGCTGCCCTTTTGCCTAATTCCTTGCAGTTAACTACACTGCTTTTTAACATATCTCCTTGCAGTTGATCAGCTATGCTCTTCAGCTACTGCTGTATTTCAGCCATGATCTTTGGCTCATCTTCCTGCTGTGGATCAGTTTTGCTCTTCAGTCGTGCTGTACTGCTCTTCAGTCGTGCTGTACTGCCCTTCTTCCTGTGATAGATCAGCCTTGTGTTATGTTTTATCCTGCATTGTATTAGTAGTCTTATTTGGCCTATCATCTTGTAGTTACAGTCAGTTGGGTTTTTCAGTCAGTTTTCGCAGTTAAATGTTAGCACCTTTTTGGAATCAATTTTTCTGTTGTGGATGAGCATCTCTTTTTCTTTCCTTCTGCTATGGATATATTTGATCAATTTCTCTGTGATGCATTACCAACTCGTTTTGGTCCATCATCTTGCTGTGAACCAGCAGGTCTTGCTCATCTGGCTGTGTATTAGTAGTTGAGTAGTTTTTTTTTGTCAGTTTTATCTCCATACAATGTGTCAGCTGTTTTCTCCTCCTCTCTTCCTATAGTGAACCAGCAGCAGGTATTGGTCTGTCACTGTGCAATGGATTGGTTTTAGTTTTTGGACTATTACCCTGTAATGGATCAGCCGTGCTTAAAAGCCGGTCTCCTTAAGGTAGATGTGCTGTGGCTTTTGGTCCCTTGTCTTGTGTGTCAGTACCTTGTTTTGGTCCAGTGCTCTGCAGTGTATCAGTCAGGCTTCTGCAGTGGATTGGCTTTGATTATTGTTCTTAAGATCATTTTGCATTGTGGTGGGTGACCTGCATTGAATACATCTATTGTACATTGAAGTGCTTAATACCCATCTCTTTTTTCATTTCATCACATATGCTTTTTACATAATGTTTTCTGGTAAATCATGTAGGGTCAGCCATTCTTTTGCAGAATTTTACTGCTTCGGATTAGCCGTGCTACTGTCTTAACCTGCACAATCATCCATGCTCTATATCTATCTGTGATTTTGTTAGCAGTTAAGTATTTTGTTGAATATAAAGGTTCTTGATGATATGGGGTTTGTTTTTAAGACACCAGGACAAAAAATGTTATAAATAAAGTGAAAAATTTCAAAACTGCATAGTATAATAGTATGAACTTTTTTTTATTCATTAAACATTTACCCTGTAGGGAATATTTTGTGGCTGATTCCTGCTGTGTATATATTTACTGTTGCAAGGTGAGGTTGTGCATTATAAATTTATGTACAATATAGTGAAGAAGTATTATTGCAACATTCAAGACTTTATTTGTGATATCTTATTACACATGTTCTGCATACTTTTTGGGCTGTACATTAATTTTTGCCAAAAAAAAGTACTACGTAAGCAAAGATTATAACTTTAAAAACTTTAATGCAATGCAATATTATCTTTGTATATTTGGGTTTGTTTACTCTTAACAGCATTTTCTGAAATTGAAAAAGTGAGAGAATGCAAGATGGCCTAAAATAGCTCTAGTATAATGATGCACTCTCAGAAGAGACCAAACACTGTTATATTTTATTGCATTTGATTGCAAGCATGGCCTGGTACTTTATGTAAAAAAAATGAATTTTTTCTGTATACCTGTAGTAGGTTTAGTATTGATCATTGGTGTATTCAGGGCACTTGGTATGCTCCCTCCCCCTTCCTTCGAGCTTTGACCTAGAGGTGATTGTGTATGTGTGTTAAAAACTTGATTACTTAATTTTTATTTCAGATGCTTTGCAGTGTTTTCATTTTTAAAATTTTTCTTCAACTTGGAAGTTAGACACTTGATATGTTATTAGTGTCAGATTAATGTTAATACTCTGACTATGTATGTTTATTTGATATGTAAACTGACCCTTTCCGTGTTTCTTAACAAATCTTACTTTCCATCCCTGGTCAATATTTTTAGTATTTTTTTATGTACTTAACTGCAAAGATGTGACATGCTTATAATGATAATTTTTTTTTACAGTCTGCCATCAAGGGGTTGCAGATGGGTGGGCTCAACATTGTGTCAGTCACAGACAGTACACCTGTCTCAGATAATCCACCCCGCCCAAGGAAGCGGAAAAGACTCTAGACATTTTGAAGCAAAGAAGATAGTGTTGAATTTATTTTAAATTTTGTAAAAAAAATCCAGCCAATAAATAACATTAATGGTTTATTAATTATTGAGCCATAAAATTGTTTCTCCCAACCTTCCTATTTTCTTTGTTGACTCTATTTTCTGTCAGCAACTGGACTAGAATCACTAGTGATTTTTCCTTGTGAACCTGGCTGCCATTTTGAGTTCAGCAATGCTTCCATCATGCCAAGCAGGGACGTTCTCATTGATTTTTCAGCAGAGTTCTTAAATTAAAGCTTATGCTATGTTTGTAACACGTTGTGTTAGTTTTTTTTTTTTGCGTTGTGAATTACATTTCATAACGATAACTAAACCTTATTGTAAAAATAATTACGTTAGAAATAGTTCACGGTAAAATACATTCTACGTGATACATCTGGGCGAGAGCGTATTTTCGAGCGATTGTAGCATTCAAGTCTCGCACGTAATGCTCGCAAGGCATTCTGGGTAACCTGGTGTCTGTAGAAGAAGGCAACATGGCCGACAGCCTTGGGAAGCTGTGTGTCGTACGCTGTTAAAACGTTTGTTGTAGCGTAGGCGCTCATTATTTAAATGTACTTTCGTTGTGTTTTGAGAAGAAAAGTTTATGAACTCGTTTATTAAATGCGTTATTTTGATTTTTTTTTGCGGTTTAGAGTGGTGTTAAAGGAAATACGGTCTTGCTTGCTTGTGTTGGTCTCGCGAATGGCAGCCAACTTGGCATGACGGTACCTGCGAAAACTGGCTAGAACATTTACGCGTGAACGATATTGTTTGGTATTACAAGAACTAATAACGTCGTTATAAACAATGCGTGTGTGTTATATATTTATATTAGTACCGAAGTACTTGTAATTGAAAAAAAAAAATATCTGCCCGATATACAATGCGCCAGGTAAGAATATTTTATTTAGTTATTTTTAAAATAAGGTGCAGTTGCATTAAATTGTTAAGGATTTTTGATGTGCGAGCAGTAAATTGCGTTACCGTATGTGTTATATTGCCAGGAAAACGAACTGTTAACATTTTCCTTTGACCTAACCTATACGTGTTTACGTTCTTTCGACTGTTGTTAACCTATAAACATGCTTTTTTTCATTTTATTTGCTTTTAATGTCGTTCTTACAGTTAAAAAAATCATTGGTTGCATTAGCTGTTACAAATTTTTGAATGTTTAAAATAGTAGTAAGGCAAGCAACAACAGTCACATTTGACTAAGATGCTTTGTTTACATTTTTGTATTTAACTATAAAACAACATAATAATGAGAGTTCCACGAAAATGTCTAGTTAGTGGTGGTGGTGAGATTATCTGCATCCTCCTTGGGTACTAACTTCAAAATTATAGGATGGACCCATTTTAGTAATTTAAGCTCAAAGTTTGACTTGGATCACCCAGTGAGAAGGCACAAGATATTGATTTACTTTTTATAATGACTCATTAAGGAAAAGGAAAGCTATGTTGCCTTTGTGAGCCTTTGATTATGGTTGCTTTGTTATACATACTATCAATTTACATATTTAGACAATTTTTTAATGTTTTTAGTGTAAAGGAGGGAAATGCATTGCATTAATTGGTTTGGCAACTCAGGTTATGGGATTAAAGTACATTTTTGTGACAAATGTGTAAAAGACATGAAGTTATAATATTCTGAAAGTTAAGTTTTGTCATGAATTTTATATTATAAAACATTACTGCTTCTGCATATGGTACATTTTTTGTCATTTAAAGTAGGAGACATGCAAGTTTTTATTAAGATATTTGTAAGAGATTCATAGTAGACTAAAAGTAATTATCAGTTAAAATTAAGTTAAATATTATCTAACAAATACATTGATTTAGTAAAGGTTGGTATATTTACCCTTTTCCCCAATTTTTTTGCTGGCAATTTGCTAGTATACATTTGTCTAGATTAAATTGACAGTAAAAAAGTCAAGGCTTATGAAGAAAATAGCAAATATTAATAGGGAATGTTTTTTTTAACTTAATTTGTAGGAAATGCTTTTATTGTTACACTTATCTTGAGTAATATCTCAACATTAGTAGGTAGTTTAAATTATTGATTTAAATAAACTAAGGTAGTCAAACATTGGTATTTTTTTAAACTCATCTTGTAGGTTTCAGTTCTAGTAATGTTTTGCTTATTATGTAAATTAAGAGATGAGTGTAGAAATACACGTAGGTTCTTAAGTGCAGGTGTATGGTTGATTTTAAACTTTTTTTTTCCTTCATTCAAGCTTTAAATGCATGAACAACTGAAGACTAATTTTACTACCTTTAAAGGTTTAAGGAATACTTTTTTTTTCTAACCATGGTAACGTATAGAGTTTGATAGTAAAGAAAATGGTGCATATCTTGTCAGTTGTATAAACAAGTGGCTTTAGACAGGCATCTCACTTAGTTTTTCAAACATTACATTAATGGATTTGTTCATTAGAAGCAAATTCACTAAAATCCGTAGTTTTGAACAGCCTTTCTATTAAGTTGCATCATATAATCAAAATTATAAGATTTCAAATTTTATTTTTGTGTGCTAAGACAGAATATATCTGTTACAGCCAAAGTAAAATTCATACCATATTTATTGATGGTAGCTATAATAAAAAGTAATTAACATACTTAATGAATGTTGACAGTCTTCTTAAAAGGATAAACTATGGTTATATAGTTAATATTTGCAGTGTATATTTACAAAAATATTGTATAATGTTAATTTCTTGAGTGGTTTTGTGTTTGAAAATAAAGTTTCGCTGTAATATTCTTTAATGCATGTGAATGTTGGTAAAAAAAATTGGCAGAAAATAGTATCAAGTTTGAAGAGGTGTGTGTTAAATGATAGCAGAGAGAGAGCAGTGGAAGATTATAATAAGGTTTTGGCACACATAACATTTGTCATTTTCATAGGCTACTGAATTGTAATTCATTACAACATTACTAAGAATGATAAAATTTTTGTACTTATAATATGCCAGATTGTTTAGATGTTTTGTTAAGTTTGTCAAATTTTAATTTCTACAAGGTTTTGGACTGTCCCTTATGCTACTTAGGAATTACCATTACAACAGTACATTTTAGAACAGTGTCTCTTGCAAGCTGGGCCCTATTGTCCTGTGGACACTAGTTGCCCGAAACATACAGGTAGAACCTAACAGTAGGCACAGCAATGTAACTTGTTTGGTTACATGTCATATGTTATAAAAAATCACAATCATAATGATGCTGCTTTATCTATTTACATATACATGCTAAGGCTCAGCATCACTTAACATTTACAGATCTTTTTTGCAAATTTTTTTTCAGATAAAAAAAAGGGGTTCTTAGAAGATAATTATGATAAATATTTATTCAGTTTTGAAACTTGGAAAATAAACTTATAGCACAATGACCGACAACCATAAATAGGGTTGGGAGGGGGGGGGGGGGTTAATTCTTGATTGACTTTAGTAGTAGCAATTAATATGTGGCATATTTTTGGGAACAGCATTTGGGGTAAAACATGTGTTAGCTTTTTTTAATAGTGAAACCTCCTTAAATATAGTTCAAAAGCAAAATTGATGAAATAGCACCTTGGAGTTACATAAATGGTGTCACACTGATAATAAATACCAGCCTTAGTATACTGAAAATTGGTAATTAAATAGTTATTATTAAAATAATATTATAGTAACACTTTCTAAATAATTTAGTCAAGTTCAGCAGTATTCTTATAAAGTGTTCCATCACACCATACAAATTCATGCCAATTGATACACTTAAATGAAGTTAAAGCCAGTGTATCTGCACAGGCAATGTTGTTTTAAGTTTGCCTACATTTTCAAAGAAGTTAATTCTTAGATGTACTTGCACAGTGATGATGTGAGGTTAAGGAAGCTATTAGGTACTCATTTAATTTTAACGGCAAAGATTAGTTTATGGATACCTTACCGGACTATTACACATTTTTTCAGAACAGCTACTGACAGTGTCAATATTAACTTTCAAAAATTTTGGAAAACTAAGATTTAACAGTAATTAATTGAAAATGTCTGGAAACTTTCGTAAAAAATAATAAAATCAATTCCTATGCAATATCTGTGGATTGAAAAGTTTTAGTTACCTGGGTTGAGCAAACAGGAGCATATACCACTGATATGGTCATCACAGATGGCAGAAACAATGGACCTTTTTCACTTTCATGTAAATTACAAACTTAGTCTAAAAAAAAAACAGGGTTTCATGGTCAGTCAGCATATCTTGTCTTCTGGGTGAGGCCATGTCCATGAAAGTGATTTGCCCTTTAGCAAAGGCCTCGTGTTCTGGTACACTATTTTTTTATTGGGCCTTTTGCAAGTGGGCTGTGATGGTCCCTTTGGGCAGCCAATCAGGATACAGCCACTAGATGAAACGCTCAACTCTAGCGCAGTATTTGAATGCTATTGTGCTGCAATCATATGCTCTCTCAGCTAAGAGAAATAGTCTGCTGAAGTCCACCTAATTCAAATTTGCACACTACTGTTTGCACCTGTAACTTGGCAGGATTAGTTTCCGGACATATGTTCCTCAACAAAAGCTATTTCCTGTCGCCCATTAAATTTGTGCCCCACAATTTTGCGAAAAATCTGTACATTGCAATAATTTCTTTTCTTAAGTGTAGATGCTGACTGACCTGAGGCTGAGAGAAAAAACGTGAACTTCTGTGATATTTGCAGAGACCTTTTGATTAGTCTGAATACTTCTTGATATTGTTTGACATTGAACAATATCACTATTACATTTTGCATGCAAGTTGGTGTCGAGTGTAAACACATAATCTAGGCAACATTTGTATCTGATATCTATAGCTCCAGTTCAAGGGTTGTCCACGTATGAGATATGTATGGGACAATTTGTGAGTGCAATGGCAAAGAGAAAATATGATTATGAAGTGAGGCTGATTCAGTGGGGTGTTTATGATATAGTATAGGTACAGATGCAAAAAACAGGGTGCTTTGAAAGAACCAGAAACACAATATTCCACATCATTGCAGAACATATCTAAGACAAAGCTTAATCTGCAAAATCAGTTAAAGCTATTAAAAAGAGACTATTAGGGTAACTGGTTATTCAGTAGTATCCTGTTAATCTTACTGTTGCTGATTCAAAAATCTGGCTAGTCCAAACAAGTTTTGGGTGAAAATAATTTTTTTAAGTCATACATTTTTTGTATTTTGAAAATTATTTTTGATGTTTTGACTTATCAATCATTTGATTTTGTGCTAGTAAAAGTGTTATAGGTTGTGTTAAATGATAACTCAATGCTTCTAGAAAATTGGTTCGGATTAATGAGACTCCTCTGCAATTATATCCAAATTTTGCTATTTAATGCTTGAAACACTTTTTTAATTAAATAGTGTTTTCCCATTAAAATAATGTCACCTGATTATGCTAAAAGTAAGTATATGATTGAATGTAACTATCAATCAATAAAATTCAGCCCATTATATTTGTATAATACACTTTTGAAGGATGTTTTTAGTAACATTTGCTAATTTTGTATTTTACATTGTCACATTTTCGTATATTTCATCAGGCTTGCAGGTTTTTTTGCAGCTGACAGTTTTAATTTCAACTACAAAGAGAAACATTTTGCAGGTATAAATATCATCGAATGTGTAACAGTTTTAAACTCTGTCCGATACTTTTCTCAGATGCATTTTATATCATGACTAGCAGTGCCCGCGACTTTGTCCGCGTGGACTTGTTGGGGGGTATTGTGACTTTCTGAGATAATATGGTAGATGCACAGTTTTATGTTATTCTCAAAACATTTATAACCATTGGTATATTAAAGTACTTCTACGTAAACTATATTTTTAGTTTTGTCTTCCGGCAGAAGTAGAAATTGATTTTCTCCCAAACCAGATCTCGACAGAGCAACATATAGTTGCCCGTGCGAAAAACACTCTTGGCGTAAATCTATTCCTAAGTACTTAAATGTTTGTCCCTGGGCCTTATTAATTGTTACCGCAAACAATACCTTCACTGGAAATTGAATTTGCTTAAAGTGAAAAGGCAAATCTGTTGGTATCATAGGTATGCGAGGTATCAGCACTGTTTGCCCTACTGCTGGACCAGTCAATACTGTAGCACCAATCACGTTATCGCAAAGGAATTTTACTTGGAGTCTGGTTCCGTTGCATAAATTTGGTGGTTTAAGATTCCTTAGCAGCACAATTGGACAGCCAGTTTATAATTTGAGTGAATGTGAGGGAAGGCCACTCAGATTTAAAGAATTTAAAAATTCTTGTGGATAATGTACCGCATCTTCTTGATCCATTACTATCAATGGACCTGTAGTTCACTCTATCTCCTGGAAGTTTACCCAATATCATGTTATTGATGTCAACGCTACTGTTTTTAGCTGCCAATATTGCCCTTTGACACATCCACTGGTAGTCTTTGTTTTCTATATGGACTACATCTGGGTACACTTTAGAGATTAGGTCTTCAATGCTAGTCATACATGCGCGTGCAATACTTAATACTTATTTGGCTACAACACTAATACTTACATTTTAAATGTCGCGATATCTTTTGAATGAAACTTCCGAATTGAATAATTCAAAAAGTTCTATAAAGGTATTTAATTCGTCTTGAATATGCAGTAATTTATTTTGATAAGGATTTATACCAAGGTACACAATAAAGAGTTTTAGAAGCGACAACATTTTAATTATTTAAAAAAATAAAAGAAAACACTAATTGTGATATAACTACAATAGACATATGGTTATGCTATATTTTTTGAAGACAATTATATGTTCTGCAGCGGTAATACTACATTGTTTTGTTCTATAATCAATAGGTTTCGCAGCGCACGCCGTGTAAGGATTTTTTCGGGTCTTTTTTACACCTTGGGTTACCTTATTGGACTTTAAGTAAGGATCCCTAATGTTATTGATAATATAGCCTATATAGCCTTCCTCGATAAATGTACTTTCCAACACTGAAAGAAGTTTTCAAATCGGACCAGTGGTTCCTGAGATTAGCGCGTTCAAACAAACTCTTCAGCTTTATAATATTAGTATAGATATAGTGTCCATTGCAAACACACTTTAGGGCTTGTGTTTTTGAAAACTAAAATGGCTAATAACAAAGGTTTGAGACATGTGGCTTTTTCTTTTTTCTTTGGTGAGGATTGAGCGCAGATAGTGGATGATGGTAAACGATAAACTGCTCAGTGAATTGGGACATGATTTAAAGAGTGTCCAAGTGGTTTAATCTTTTTCCTCCCACCAAGGTGATGTAGAATCTTGGTTTTTCACGTTTGAGAAACTGGCTGATGTTACAGTGCTTTAGGACCAAACCAGTGTTACGTCGGCGACTTTAGGAGATAATTGTTTGTGTTTTATCTTAACTTTTTACATTTAAGATTGTTGCTTTCTTGTTCAAAACATGATTTATGGACACTTTAGATATTTGTTAATAAAACTTGATGCGTGGAACAAATTAAATAAATTTCTAAGTATTTTTTAAAGGATTTTACTTTTTTGTTACATGTGTGACTCTTGAGATTTTGAAATATCTTACACTCTTATGAAAGTTACATTTTTACTGTGAATCTTATTGCATAAAATAAAAATAAAAATTATAGTGATGTAGTCCACTATATGGACTATACACTGTAACATGAAACACATTGCTTTCCTAGTACTTTCATAATAAACTCATGTATTGATGTTACGTGTGTGACGAACATCTGTTACCAATATGATCAAAGTCACTCAGCAAAATTTTTCCCTTATTAAAACAAAATACCCATAGATGAATCATACATTCATTTAGAAGGTTTATGTAATGTTTTAACATTTGATAGTAAACATATGCAGGCTGTCTCATACTTATTTACCTGGAACAGTTCCTACGACATTTTATTTATTAAAAATACTAAACATATATATATATATATATATATATATACTACACAAACAGCAAACATACAAATAACCTATCAAGCATTTCACAATATTAAGACATATGGTACAGTACTTCAAAAATCAATAAATTTAAATTGTCCTCGTGAGCCAGTTACTTCTGATGGAGTCAGACTTCTTCACATTGGCCATTTTATAAAATAAAATATCTGGTTTCGAAGGCCACTTCCAGTAGTTTCCTGAACGGAATCATTACACTAACTTGAATCTCAGAATGAGAGATGTTGAGCACTTCGCCTGGGAAAAAAATATTGTAAATTACTTTACACCAATCTCCTTTATTTAAGCTTAACATTCCATCCACATCATGAATGTCATTATTTACAACAAAACTAGGATGCTTATCTGAGTTTGAATGGAAAAAGGAAACTTACCATCATCACTTTTAACAACATGAATCTTCTGGATACCGTGAACTGCACCGACTGCTGACCATGGTGTGACAGTTTTGATTAAACTGTCCATCTCACTTTGGCTAATATGAAGCACTGTTGTTGAAGGCATAAGTTGAGAAGCAGCGCTGGCAAATTCTGAAGAACTCTCCTCTGTATTACAAAATTTTCAGCTTTACTTATGGATTTTTGCCTTACTAGCGATTTAGCTCTTCCTCTGACTCCATCCACAACTCCTTTTCCATGGCTAGTACCAAAATATTTCCATGTAAGTTTTTGGCAAACTTATGTGTTAAATCTGTTAGTAACTTTACCATAAATTTATTTTTAAACTCAGATGATGGCCCATCACCAAATATAATCTCTTCAAATTCATTAATTGTGTTTGGAGTTGCAAAAATTAAGTCGTACAACTCATTTACGAAGCAATACACAGTATATTTCCTTTATCTTTGGTGTCGGAGCAGATCAGGAAAGTTTTTGTACATTTGTTTCCCTCAAATAAAGCAGCAGTGAACAGCTGCACACTTTCACGTGACCATAAAGCAGACTGAATCTCATTTTGGTACTCACACGAATATGCTATTGCAAAATCAACTTGTAGAACTCTACAAGTTTTCTTATTTCAAACGCTTCACTTTGTATGTGCTTGATTTTGACATTTTCTCGAAACCTAGGCAGAACTTCCAAAATTTCCTCTATTAGTTCACCTGCACAACTCTTTCACTGCCTTTACTATGTGGCCATTATCATTTTTTTCCCCAATATCTCCATGAAACCTGGACTGATTTATCAATGTCTTCAAACATAATTGACAGCATCTTACCATCACAACAATCACTACATAATACATTCCAACATGGAGCCGTTAAAAGTGTCAAGAGTTGCAAATTATTCTACCCTAAAAGGAACCATCATATTCAACTTTTAACCCTTTAAGTTGTAGCCTGAAGTTTTCGTGATGCTTGCATTTGCACTGGTCAGCTGGAGTTTCCTTCAAAAGCAATTCATTTTTTGGCCTTAGTGAACATAATTTTGAAAATGATATCATCGTCTTGTCTTCTTCATGTTCCTTTCAGAAAATAGCATAAGCTTCCCTAAGATACATAGTTAAATACAATTTTCTGAAACATTCTTTCTTGCCATTTTCCCAAATTACAATTTCATCTTTCATTCCCGGCATAGGATACACAATGTCAGGTCTTGTGAACAAATCAGTCACTTGTTTCTTCACTAAAGAATTAGTATGAGCAGGTGTAAGAGTACATTCCATTTTAGTTTGTAACTTTAAACCCATACGGTTGGCAAGTCCAGACACAACTGCTACTTTTTTGATGGAGAATGTGGTAATGTTTGCAAACATCTCACAGTTTTCCCTAATGACTGGGGAGTTTTGAAAGGCTTACGTTTGAGTAGAGGTGTTTCACAGTTGCCACGGGCTACTATTCGCTGAACTTCCGGGAAATATATTTTTACGTTGTCTTTCTCTGCTCAAACGTTTTCTTTCTGCAGCTGCAGTCCGGTAACGCTTCTTCTCAGCTGATGACATGCTTGCGATTCTTGATTTTCTTATGGTTTCCACTCTTACTGTCACTTGCTTTGTAGGTTATGTAATCTTTTTTCTGAACTTTCTGATTCTTTCTGCACTAGTCATAGGCACTTTATGTGTTTCTTCTGATACTTCAGGATTCATATTAACAACAGTTACAACTTCTATATAAAATTATAACATTGTCAGAGTTTTGAGCCTAAAGATACACTCTGTTCCTCACTCATAACACAATAAATAAAAACAATTGGTTGTTTCCCTCCAAAATAAATAATTGTGTGTTTAAGGAAGTAACCATTAGATTTCTTATAATTATAATTTAATGTTAACTAATTGTGAATGATTGGTTGAAAACATAATTGGAACCACCTGTAATTTAAATAGGGGTATTATTGTTAAGGCTATTAATTATAAATGAATAAAAGTTGTATATACTGTTTTATTTTTTTAATACTCTGCATCTCAATTGCCAACTTGACATTTAAAAGTACATTAAGTGTCATGAAAATGACATAAAATAAATTGTTCTTGTGTCACACGTCACATCTCACACACGTCACATCTCTCACAACAATATTTGTTATGTGTGACAGTTTAATTTATATCATAAAAAAAAGGTTTCCCCTTATAATAACTATATTATTGGATTATCATCTTTATGTGTAACTAGCTATAAATATAGGATTGCAAATTGTTTTTTCATATATTTCTATTATAGATATTTTTATACTTTTTTGTTACGTGTGTGACACAGTATTTACACTAACTTTGGTTTCTACTTCACAATTATCATTTTTTCAGTACACAAATTTTGCAAACTATATTATGATCAAGCATAGGATAATGTTTGCGACTCTCAAGTGAAAAATTCTAATTTAATTGTATTAAGCCAATGTTTGAAGGATTTTAAAGTCAGGAAATGTGGAAGACATTGTTACACACATATGAAATCACTCTTTAATTAGGTAAAAACATAACTATAGGTCTACTCATTGTTTTCTCAAAATCCATTCTAATGCTAAAAAGTATCAGCCTTTAGCTACAATATGACTAAGGAATGATTAAAATTAGATACTTTTTCATTCTTACGTACCGAGGACCACTTCTTCTGGAATCGCCCATTAGCATGTTTACAGTGGTCAAAATTAAGAGTAGTATCTGTTCAAAATATTTAGTGGCTTGTCTGTGTAATTGATTTTCAAAATAAGAAAATTAATAAAATAGGGTAGAGGCTCTGAAAGGTTGCATTTGGATATAACATTTGCTGCAGAACACATTTATTGTTCTCGTCACCTTGGAAAAGTACAGGTTTCTACTGTAATAAGATTCTTATCAGCTAAATAAAGCATAATGCCTTTGAGCTGAAAGGAAAAATCCCATATGCATGTTGAGTCCAAATTCGACAGACTTCGGCTGCTGGTTCCTACCGACAAAATAAGTCATAAAAACTGCATGACTTATCTGGAATGCTATCCAAGGCTAGTCTTTTTGAAGTTTGGGTTTAACAACACAATGTAAATCTGTTTTTGTAAAGAAAAAAAAGAAGTATTTTCCAGAACAAAATATGTGCAGTGCTGTCGAGGGGAATTAAGAACCTGGGAGTAAATTTTTGTTGGGCTCCATCCCTTTTATTTATATTTTTTTAATGACAGCTTTTCAATGGCCAAAATTTAAAAACGTTACTTTGGCCATAACTGTAAATGTGATCTGCAAGGTAAGTTTTCCTATGCATTACATTAATCTGTAAACTCAACAGGACCCTACTGGGCCTTGGTGATTTTGCCTCTCTCCCCCTTCTTCTGGAACAGCCCTGAGTAAGTGGTTATACTTTTCCACTGCAACCTTAAGGATTTCTAATATAAGCTTATGCAACCCCCAACTCTACTTTTACATGCCTTCTGTGAGAAGTCTTAAGAACTACAATCTGTGCATGCATTTTATTTAACAATTGTTTGGGGCAGTTAAGGTGTGTGCCTTCTCTTACACTGATCCACGAAACATATAAATTACAACAGTTACTGATGAATCGTATACCAATTTAATATTGATGTTAAGTACTATCATAAACCATTAAAAAGCATGTATTAAATATGAAAATATAATGAAATACTAACCTGAAACATATATTTTAAGTAAAAAAAAAAATATTAAATTATGTATGGGTTTAAATAAAGAAAACAAAATAGATTTTTATACTTATTCATTCTCTCTTACGTGTGCACACACGCACATGCATACACATAAACACACATGCATAAACACACACATGCATAAACATGCACACATGCATACACACATCCACATCATCCACACACACAGCTCATTTTAAAAGCTCTGATTAAATCACATTCAATTAGTTTTAAATTCAAAATCCTCTGCTCAGAGTAACGGGAACCGGAATTAATTTTATTTTGCAAGTGTTTAGTTTTTTCTAAATGAAACTGCAAATATTAACTCTTATGTAAAGCAATAAACAATACTTACTTGAGATAAGATACTACATGGTAAACCAAACTTAGGGCGTACCGGTGTTACGATCTGAATTACTGGTGGAAATAGTGGGCGCCACCATGTTAGTGGGTACGTGGACCCGGCTTGATACTCTTACTCAGGGCGTTACGTGGCCTGTGTGCGGCGAGATATTAGCCCTCCTGATACCTAATTCAGCACCTGTCCCTAACCGAGCCCGCTCTCAGCGTCGGGCACGCTTCTACTTAACCGCAGTGGGCTCATAGGGCGTCCCACATGCCGCTGACTGGGTTAAGGACCCACGTGGCCCCTCCGAACACAAAGACACGTGACTCAATTAAGTTGGGTTTATTTACTTACATGTTACACGCCCTCATACAATCCTTCCTTGATACTGTTAAAAAACGCCTGAGGCACGAATTGGTTTAGTTGAGGAGGCGGACCACACACGTGGTCGCCTCAAGCCTTTACTTAGAACACGGGTGGTTAAAAACTCCGGAGAGTATAGAAATCACTAATTAAACAACCCCACCGACTGAGAGGCCCCGAGGATGAAGAGAAAACAATTTGAATTAATTAACTGAACAGAACTACTTATCGGTGAGACAACGGTGCTGTCCTCGGGGTGTCTGCAGAGACGTCCACTCTCGGCCGGCTGAAGAGGGAGACTGGGGTGAGACAAGGGCTTGCGGCAGGAAACATGGCGCCCTTCGCGCCGAACACAATTACTGTTAACATCTCTGCGACTGCATGCCCCGGGTTATTATAGAAAATAACATGAACCCTTTATAAAATTACCAGATACACATCCATGACCAGACCGTCTGTAATAATTACTTATGTGGTAAAAATAGTTTGAATAAAGTTGTGTGTTGGTTCCGTCGTTGCGCGCTAGGGAGTGCCCTTGTCCGTGCTTGCACGTACTCTAATACAAAAATATAACATATTAATAAAACAAAAGACACTCACTTACTAAATCGTCGTGACACTATTTTAGGGGCGAAAAGAAAAGGTTACAATAATATTAATTACAAATAGGGGTGCGGCGCACTGCAGCTAAGCGCACTCTTGCTGTAGTTCATGGCTCGCAGTTTAAATCCTACACGACTACGTACGTCACGGTACAAATGCCGGGTAGGACAGGTGTGGGAAAGGGAACGGATGATGATCAGGCTCATGGGGCGAAGCCCCGGCTGACGTCAAAACATTGGAATATCCTGCCTGTTGCTTACATCTCATATTGAGGCTACTACTTGATATTTTTTTTGAAACTTATGTTCAGTATAAATTTATATTTAGCAAGCACACTACACATGTTTCAATCAAACCCATTTCATCAACGTTTTTTAAAAATAAATAATAAACTGCATTCTTGTCTGGTAGAAGTTAATGATTGAAGGGTAACTTGGAAGAGAAAGAAGCTCAGGAAGTTCAGGTAAACAGTATGTGTCCAGTTTTATTTCTTGCAGGTCACATGAGCTGGTGACCGGCTGTCTCGGTCACAGCGATAGACCTCTGTGATTTGGCAGCTACGACACTCAGCTCTGTGGGAATTTTGTGGAACTGCTTGAAGAAAATTCATATGTGGTCACCTAACTAGCACTTACTCAGTACTGGTCACAGAAGTTACTAAAAAGTCCTCAAAATAAATAGCAGTGGTGTTAGTCACGAAACTTTAATTTCTATCATCTTTTTTTTGCTAACTGGCCTTTTTTTTATGCCTCACTATAGTTTGTCACTTGTTAAACATAAATAGATCAAGACTAAAGAGGTTTGAGCTTTCTGACTTAAAAATTAGTACCTTCCTGTGAATTGTATAATTTTTTTTTGTTTATTTAATCATTAATTTTGGCTGTACTTACATATATACATATCTGTAAAAATCACTATTTATTAAAAAAAAAACTTGAAGGAACATTTTATAAAAAAAGTTAAGTTGATTCATCAGTAATTTGTATATGTTTATTTACCCTTAAAATTATCATGAACATAAATTACTTTTGTGCGCACAGGGCCTGTCGTGAGGAAGGGGCAGGGGAAAATTACCCTAGCTTCAAGGGGGGGGAGGTTGAATTGAATTAGGGGGGGGGGAGAGGAGGTTGAATTGAGTTTGGGGGGGGGGAGGAGAGGAGGTTGAATTGAGTTGGGGGGGGGGAGGAGAGGAGGTTGAATTGAGTTTGGGGGGGGGGAGGAGAGGAGGTTGAATTGAGTTTGGGGGGGGGGGAGGAGAGGAGGTTGAATTGAGTTTGGGGGGGGGAGGAGAGGAGGTTGAATTGAGTTTGGGGGGGGGGAGGAGAGGAGGTTGAATTGAGTTTGGGGGGGGGGGAGGAGAGGAGGTTGAATTGAGTTTGGGGGGGGGGGAGGAGAGGAGGTTGAATTGAGTTTGGGGGGGGGAAGGAGAGGAGGTTGAATTGAGTTTGGGGGGGGGGGAGGAGAGGAGGTTGAATTGAGTTTGGGGGGGGGGAGGAGAGGAGGTTGAATTGAGTTTGGGGGGGGGGAGGAGAGGAGGTTGAATTGAGTTTGGGGGGGGGGGAGGAGAGGAGGTTGAATTGAGTTTGGGGGGGGGGAAGAGGAGGTTGAATTGAGTTTGGGGGGGGGGAAGAGGAGGTTGAATTGCGTTTGGGGGGGGGGGGAGAGGAGGTTGAATTGCGTTTGGGGGGGGGGGGGGAGAGGAGGTTGAATTGAGTTTGGGGGGGGGGAGGTTGAATTGAGTTTGAAGGACTTTAATGCTCTGGTTTACTCTGATAATTTGGAAATTATAAGTATATAAATATAATTAATAGGAAACCTTACAAGTAATGCAAGATGAGCAGATCACATTTACAGTAGTGGCCACAAAATTAATTTTTTTTAAAACTGTGAGGTTTGAAATATAGTATATTAACTCTTTCAGTTACACTTTGTGTCAGTTTCTAAGATGACCTATTTTAATTTTTTTAAATTGTAACTTAATTTTTTTTTTTTAGGATTTGTGTGGTAATAATCAGGGGTGGAGATACTGGATTGACTTCCAGTGGGTGACCGGTAGTATGGACATAGTTAATTACCTGTTTATTACTTCAGATGTCCTATCCAGTGTATATTTTACCCTTCTACCCCCTGTAAATCCACCAATTGTAATAATTTAATGTTATTTAATAAAAAAATGTAAATTTTTGTTTAAAATCTCAAATATCCAATAACTCTTCACCAATTGTGTTAAAAATATAGATAGGTAAAAATATATGTATAAATGAATGAATGTTTGTGAGTTTGTCCTCTGTTAGGAAGATGTAGACATAGAGAGAGAGATAGAGAGAGGGAGAGGGGGACACACACACACACACACACACACACACACACACACACACACACACACACACACACACACACACACACACACACACACACACACATAGAGAGATATATATGAGAGGGAGAGAGAGGGCGCAAGGGATATATAGATATGCAGTGATAATAGATAAAGATAGGGAGATTGATTGAGATATAGATTGCAATGTAAATACATATAGAGGTTGTGTAATGGAGGGATATATACATATATAAACACACACACACACATACATATGTGTGTGTGTATAGAAATATAGTGAAATTTACAGAGGGACATAGAGAAAGGTAGAGATGCTTTGTATATATGTACCTACTTCAAACAAATTACAAAAAAAAAATTGAAAGAGGCATAGCAATGTATGCTGGGCATTGGCTATTATCTTATCATATAACTGTTTTATAATAATTAATCAATTATTCCATTGTCATATAGTATGATATCCAATAGAATTTAGGCACAACTTAACCACAACATTCAAGGTTTGATAAACTCCATGTATCATTGAGAGATAAATTGTCCACTTCATTGGACGAATAGACTTACAGGGGGAGGGCCTGACAAAATTAATTGCGGCTTCCAGTCCTTGGTTTCTCTTGATGGCCCTGAGTCCACACAAGATATTGCATGGGAAAGGTGTGTGGACATGTTGTGCAGTGAAAATTCAGGAGAGGAGATATGATTTTGAACAGGGTGAACAAGTGTATGTATCTCTTCCAGATACCTGGTTAAGTGATCTGCAGAAGGAAATGATCGTTGTGGCCTCTTCCGTTGATAACAAAGTTTGGATGCCTGGAAATAGAAGTTGATTTGAAATAATTTTTTTATTTATTATATTATTTATTGCTTTATTTTTTTATTTATTACATTCCATTTAATCATGGTAGAAACCATAAGGCTATTGATCAAGTCAGTCTTACATAGAATTGTTACAAATTATATACTTATAATCATTGTTAAAAATACCATGATTAAAACTAAGACATTAAGAAAGTGAGATAAACATTTGAAACAAAGTAATGTTTAGGCCGACACACATTTCAAAAGGTAACCAGGTTCACCAATCATTACATTAATTTGTGCAGGTCCTTTAAATCACAAATTATTTCACAAATCACATATTTAAATTTGATACATGGATTATAATACAAAGACTACACAATCATAAAACTAAAAACCATTCTGATATGCTTGGATTATACTGATACTTTTTTGCATGTTTATATTTATTATTTATATATTTATAGCTGTTTTTAGTTTTTTGATTGCTAGTAAAGTTTTGATTGTCAAAATTTGTTCTGACAGGACATTTTGACATGATTTAATAAGTTTTACTTAATACCTACTTAAAATATTTAAACTCAAGCTCAACCTAAGTAGTACTGTGTAAAGTGGAGACTTAAAAAATATCTGAGCTCATTATTCTTAGTCTGACTGCCCTGAGTTTTAAACCAACCTCAGAAACCCAAACCCCCCCCCCCCCCCCCCCCCCCCCCTCTCCCCACCTTTTGTTCTGCTGACGGTGAATCTGTGCACAGCCTTTCAATAGCACTGATTGGCTCCCTTCCTAACTTACATATATAAGTTTATATATATATATATATATATATATATATATATATATATATATATGTATTATACTAGCTGCAGTACCCAGCATTGCCTGGGCTGAACACAGGGTGAAGGGGAACTGTTCAGAGATCAGATGTAGTTAGTAATTGTCTTCTTAATTTGAATGTCAAGTGTGCAAAATAATTTATATCACTTTCAGATCCCGACAGGCGTTGTTCTGCCAGTGTATAGTTATTTACCTGTTCTGTATGTAATCTAGACTCTATAAAGCAATATAGAAAAAAACTGACGAATAAGGGATTACTAATATTGAAAAGATTCCATTATCTAGCTAATGCTCGGCATGAAATGCAATGCCTCATTCAGTTTTGTTTTGTAATATGTTTGAAGTAGTTACACATATACAAATAATCTATCCATGTCTCTAAATATATATTTATCTCTATCTACATCTATAGTCCTTTATATCTATGTATCTCTCTATCTGTATTTATCTGTTTATATCTACATATATACCTCACACTATCTCTATGTATTCTATATGAGGGTACTGATTGCTTCGTTGTTAATATCACACGGGTGTTTTTTACTTGTATGGGAAAATTAAGAATGATAAGGCATCTAGTGCGTGGCAACTTCTAGCGCCTGCGGCATCGTCAACACACACTTTGTACGTGTACCTAACCCCCTCCAACACATTTATTCTAAATTGGACTTTTAGTAAGAATCCCTAATGTTATTGATAATATAATATAGCCTATAGCCTTCCTCGATAAATGTACTATCCAACACTGAAAGAATTTTTCAAGTCGGACCAGTGGTTCCTGAGATTAGCGCGTTTAAAAAAACAAACTCTTCAGCTTTATAATATTAGTATAGATATATAAACAATTTTTAACCTCTAAAAAATGAATATTATTCAATGCAGGTTATTTAAATTGTGTATATTAATTTAATTGCAAACTAAGTAAAACTTTCATACAGTCTCTTTATTATCACATGACTACAAGAAACATAATACATAAATATGTTTTGATAAGTAAGTTTGTAAAATTACATGCATAGCGAAGTTTTAATTTTACTGCTGTACAGTAAGTATTATTAAATTTTAATTTGGATGATTTAGCTGCAGTGTCTATTCAGTAAAAAATTTTTTCAAATAATTTGCGGTTTTGAATTTTTTTATAACATATAATTGCATGAAAAACTTCAATTTCACTGGGTGATTTTATTTTGTGCGTAGTGCACAGTTTTATTTTGGTTGGTTAAACTATACCTTGTATTTTCCCAAGATGTTCTAGGTGCAAATAAGAATACAAACACTGCAAGTTTGTATGTCTGCTGTAAAGAGAATACATTTTGATTGGAAGATGTTGTACATGATTGAAATTCGCTAGATGTTCTCAGCTGCATCTTTGCTGAAGTGGAAATAAAATACACGTACACTTGGGTGATCTTTTGAGTGTGATTTGGAATGAGTTAAAATTATATTTTGGTTGTTGGTGTCCATGTTGGAATAAAATTTAAAAGTTAGCAATAGGCCAATAAAATTTTTGAATTCTTGAATACCATTAAGTCTTTAGTATTTCAAAAAAATTTTATTCAAAGAAAAATATTCGAGGAAGGTATAAAAAATATCTGAAATCCAAACACTAACACTTGCATAGTAAGTTTGGACATTATTTTACTCTACAGAAGTTATCAAAGAAATGTGTTTGCCAGCAGAATGTTTATTTAGCACTTCAGGGACACTTGTGACAAAGCTTTTGGTGTAAAAATGCTTATTTATTTAAAAAATAATAATCTTATGGTTTGAGTGTTTTGACAACATTTGTGTGGTGTTTCTCATATATATTTTTTTATTCCTGACACTAGATTTTAATTCAAGGCACTCTTTTAAGATTCAAATTCTTGATTTTAATTTGGGGAAAAAAAATACACACCACTAAAAAAATGCAATAAGAAATAAACATCATTTTTTTAGAACAAAGTAGTTTTTTAAATGTAATGCTTACTTTACGAAATAGTCTTTTAGATTAATAGTTTTTTTGAAGAGTGAATAAAATAGCTGTGCAAGTTGTGACAGTAACATAAGTCTTTGTGTTATGCAGTCTGGATCAGGCGAAGAGTCAGGACATGACTCTGGTTCCGAGTCAGAGAAGCATTCAGGTTCTGCGTCTGAAAATGAATCAAAAAGCAATGAGTCGTCGAAGTCAGAGTCAGCATCAGGATCGGGTTCCGCATCCGACAGGTGGGTTGAAATGCATTAATCTTGGTTGATTTACCAATGTATAGTTAATTGCTTTTGTTTTTAATTTTTTTTTAAGATAATTTCTTGTTAATTTCTTCCTTAACGTTGAGCAGCAATATGAAAGCTCCAGGCAACTAAGTTTGAAAATACATACATTAATTACCGATCAACTCTTCAAAAGTTTGAACCAATGCTAAAATAATGTAGATAAAAAATTACAAGGCATCTATCAGCCTTTAATTCATTAAATTTACAATTTAAACTAATTTGCTTCTCATTTTATAAACAAAAACTTTATTTTTACCAAAGTATAGTTTAAATGTGAAGTTGAACCATTGATCTTCAAGTTATGACCCTAGCATAGTTAAGTGGAAACTTTAAGGAACTTCAACCACCTGTTTAAACATTAAAGAATTATTGTATAGCATTGAGTAAAAATTGCATTGAAAGTTGTAATTTTTTTCTATTTGCCTGTGTTTCTTTCTCTGGGAAATATATATATATATATAATATATATATATATATAAAAATTGATTATTAATGTATATATATATATACTTATATTGTAGTACTATTACCAAACTTTATTTTTACAATCCTCAATTTCTTTTGAATAAGGAAACAGTATTAACAAATAAAACATACTAAAATCTTAAGACTTTTTTTGGGTATCTGTTGATTAAAAAAAATGTTTCTGGGTGTACGTTTTGTTTTTGCCTGAAAGGAGCAGATGGTTGTGTCAGAGTGGTTGTGAAGTGGGGTGTGTGGTGTGTGTTGTTTCCAGTGGCACGATGTCAAGCACCTCTGCCTCTGGCAGCGGCTCTGATTCGGACAAGAAGAAAAGCGACGAGAGTCGCACGAGGTCTTCCTCCAGCAAGAAGGAGCTGAAGCAGGCGAGTCTGCTTTGTCATTCTCATTCCATTGCTTGGCCGAGACCGATAGGATTTGTTACTCAAGGCGCAAGTTGGCACGTTGGTGAAACATCCACACTATACTCGGTTCCTTTTTTTCTCGTCGTAGCTCTTATTTAACTGAAATTTTATTGTGATACCTCCTTTTTATTTGTTGGTCTCTCACAAATATACTAAACAGATATTCACCAAGTGTAATATAATGGGTCTAAAACATCTTGAAATTTTTTGTAATTACAATTACGTGATTTTTTACACCCATTATATTATAGTAAGTAAATCTGTTGAAAATATTTGTTTGAAAACAATAAATGCATATTAAATTACATACACTTTGGTGAATACGAAACTAAGCAAAATTTTTCTCGAATTAATTGCTGTACATGATTATTTTTTGTTATAATTGGTAATCTATTTTTAACTGAAGTAAATTTTTTCATTATATTTAATTAATTAAGTCAAATACATAATTACATAGCAGATGTGTTTAATATTTCCAACAGGGGTTTATTGATTTCACATGTGGTTTAGATATGGGAGCAGTGTCCGGATGTTTATGGAATTCGTCGCTCTGCGCGATCTCGGAAAGAACCAGAGCGTCTAAATGCAACAGTTGAAAGTGATTCTAGCGACAATGCCAAAAAGAAAAACCCTGCCAGAAGAGCTGCAAAGGGCAGGTAAGTCTTGGACATGTCATGTAGTTGACTTTGGATGTGATACATTTTCTTCTGAATGGTATATTATTACAGTGTTTTACTTTGCAAAATTTTTTCTTTAGTAAAATAAGATTGGGCTTTTTTTTTAATTGCTTCATTTAATTCCTTTTTGTATGTGTTCTTCTGTTAAAACAGGTCACATTGATGTTCTTCTTTATTTGTGCAATCATTTCTTGCGTAATGGTATGTGTGGATTGATCAATAAAATAAAGTTGTTTACAGCAGCCTTCGCTATTGGTGATAGTTGATTTTTTTTTTGTAAAAGTGAGAAATTGAGAATTTCTCGCCTAAGTGGCTTTTTCCCTGTTACATATTTTGTTTTGCATGAGTAGCTGTCTTTTGACAGTTGAGGTGACTGTTTTGCGGTGTGCTGTGTGCTGACGCCAGAGCGAGCACTTGGAACTCGGACTCCTCCAACTCGGAGTCGGAGGACGAGGAGCGGGAGCGGCCCCCTCCGAGCAAGCCCCCTTCCAGGCGGGGCAAGCCGGCGCGGAGCAGGCCGGAGCCCAAGAAGCCACTGCGACGCAAGTACAGTGACTCCTCAGAGTCGAGCTTCAACAGCGACGATGACCATGATTGCCGCAGGTAAGGAAGCACCGCAGGCAAGCTGCCACACGTATATTTTTGGAGAGAGGCGTGTATTGAAGGCTTTACTTTCGTGTTGAGAGCAGGCCTCTGCAAAAAAATACCTGGAAATTTAGGAGCCAGACACAAAAGCTAAGGGACAGTTATTTAAAAAACACTATCTTCTTCTGTCAGATTGCATCGTGGTCTAGTTGTAAATATGCAATGTTGCCAAGTGTTTGGGGTACACGAGTGCTGCATTTGCGATGAGTGAATGTACCGTGGGGAATACCAACGCCCGATATATACGAAGTACTTTATTTTTCTACAATATCATGTTGTGCTGCGCACCACAGATAAAATTAAAATATACACACACTTGCTTAAATACCGTACTGGTTTCTTGGACCCAGCCATTTCTGTGCAAGACTTTGCAACAGCGAAATTTGCTGATTTTTTCAAAATCACCATATAGTTATTTCTTAGTGTTTTGACAGAAGTTTATCGCCAGCATGGTAAAGATAGGCGTCATCACCTCCTGGCGCTTGGTATTTGGAGTGTGTTGGTTGAGAGTCATTTAAATTATCTCAGCTTATAGGTTGAGCATTTATAGGCAGTCCATTTGCATAGAAAGTATTTTGAAACATGATGACACTAGGCTAGTATCTAATAGAACAGATTTATTACTAATAGATTTTGTTTGTTTTGACAACTGTGTATTGAACTCATGCTAGTTAATTTCTTAGTGTCATTAATTTTTTTTATTAGTTTTGCAGTTAAATAATTGGTATGCATATCCAGATTAATTTTTAGTTTTTTGTGAAATGTTCTTTTTTAATAAATTAACTGATAAATAATTACTAAACAGTTATTTGTTAAATAAAATATTATATTCTTATTTTAAAGAACAAGGGATTTAATACTTCTAAGAATTTTGGTTATATAGTAGTCTCGATTAACCGAGCTTCAATTAATCAATGTTCTGTATTATCTGAATTGACCTAAAGCACCATTTTTGAAAAGACTGTAGAAACATTTGCTTGAGAACATAGAAAATCATTTAACAGTTTTTAGAAGCGTATTAAAATTAACTTCAAAGAAGTAATTTATTTGTTGGGTGAATCATGGAGTGACATCAAAGAAACGGAAGAAAAGCTGGAAAAAAATGACCCCGTAACATACCACTGTGCCATTTGGAAACCAAGATGATTTTTGTATTATATACAGCCATGTTATCCGAGACTTTGCTTATCCGACGTTGCTGCTGTCCACATTAACTTGGACAATTGAGACACTATGGTTTCCGTTTTCTGGAAAATTCAAGAACAGTTAATTTTGATAATGTGTAATAAGGGTACTGCATGTACAGCCCCAGGTTGAGGATGTGTGGCGACGGTGTGTTGTGTCTGGCAGGAGTGCCAACAGGCGGGCAGCGGTGTCCGTCAGCTACAAGGAGGACAGTGACGAGAAGACGGGCTCGGATGACTTGGTGGAGGTGGAGTGGAACGAGGCGGAGGCAGCGGCTGCCGAGCCAGACAACGCGGAGACGGTCGAGAAGATCCTGGCCATGCGGCGAGGCAAGAAGGGTGGTAAGTATCCACCGCAGAGTAAAGATATACCGACAGATCCCTGTCAACTACACATGAGGCTGTTCCCCATCGGAACTGTCAAAATCATTGGCATGTACAAATGGTACTTTACCTGGCTGGAAGGTTGTCAAAAAAGACACATTCGAGCCATCAATAATTCATTAGATATTCTGTATTTACATAAAAACTAAAATATTAATGCAGTTGATGGTTCGAAAAATAGGCATGAGCAAAATTTGTTTCTTCAAAACTATGAATTAAAGTATGAAAAATGATGGTCATAACTTAACTAATAGAAGCTGTAACTGTGACATGTGGTATCATTCCACTATTATATGCTTTTATTTCTCAAGTTTAAATAAATAATTTATTGCATTTTGCAATGTTGAGAACAAGAATTTTACTCTGATTTAATAGTTAAAAAGGAAAAAGCAAATTGATTTTATAATGCATGATTTACTTTAGTCATAAAAATACTGTTTAGCATGTAACATTTTCAAAGTATTTTTCCATAATAATAAAAAAGAATTTTATTGAAAAATTTATAGAAATTTTTTTAGATTGAGATAATTTTTTGTTCATATTTTTCTTTAAAAAACATTACAAAAATTTTGATATTAAATAGTCAAAAAATATCAACAAAGATTTGTTTTGTTTTAGAAACGGGTTTTCTGCAAAATGGCACCAAATATTTGTTGGGCTTTTTACAGTGACTGGGAACATCACCACCATCTATGCTGTTGAAGAGAATGGTGACCAGAATGTCTGTGACCCAAGTGATCTCGAGAACACGGAAGTACAGTACCTGATCAAGTGGAAGGGGTGGTCACACATCCACAACACTTGGGAGTCTGAAGCATCGCTCAAAGCCCAGAAGGTAGTTTTTTAATTAATGTCTGTACAGTTAAACTCGGTGTAGATATTTTTCAAGGGACTGTACAAAAAAAAATTATTTTCTAGGCAAGAGGAAAATATTCTCTCCTTCATAGTTTGCTAAAAATTCAATAATTATAAAGAGGGTGTAACCGAGTAAGAGTAAAGTACCATTTTAGTCCCAAAATAGGTGGACTCTTAATTCTAGTAATATCTTTGTTTATATTCTGGTAATGAAGGATATGCTGCTCAATGACTTTTGCAGTTGTTTTGCTAGAGATTGCTACTGTCTGAATATCTCTTGTGGCCAAGATTGTATTCACAACTTTTTAAGTCCAATGTGGACGTTAGTTGAAATCAACAAATTTCTGAAGGGGTGAAAAAAATTGCTACTGGTTATTAAGGGGATTGGTGCACCAGCATCGTATTAAAAAAAAACAATATATTTGTTAATGATTCAGCTGCTAGAGAAGATTTGAACCATTCTGGTGTAAAATTTAATTTTTAATTTTTTTATTTTAATTAAGTTATTGCTGATTTTCGGGAATTTTTTTAATTCAAGCTTTATTAAAAAAACTATAAAGAATTCAGTGGTAAAACTTTCGCAGATAAATTTTCAGACACGGGAGATATGACTGTGACCATTATTTTATCTGTAATCATTATTAATTTAACGTATTTACAATTTGAATTTTAATAACTGAGCTGCTACGAAATTGCGTGATAATCATTTGCGAATTTAATAACATTCGCGTTTTCATTTGTAATTCAAACGCCTACATATATGTCGGCTGAATGATTGACTTTATTTTAGTCTTTAGCTTATTGCAGTCGGACCTAAAGTAAAAACGTAGCTGTAGAAATTTGAGCCGCGTGCAAGCTCGGATACGAGGAATTATGGAGCGCGCTGGACAGTAGTGACACCTTGCGACAGTTTTCCAAACTTTTTGCAGCTCGTTCCCACTCTGCCACAGCTGTCTGCTGTTTACGAAGGGGAGACGGGATTTCGCGGGAAACTGATATGAAGGTCAACGTACTCATTTTCAGTAGATAAGAGAACGTGTTTGGTTTAGCTCGGCGTATAATTGAATGGTTATTCTCTGTTGTTATTTAGCACAGTGATTTAGCTAGTTGTTTTTTGTTGCAAGCGTAAGATTTATTCAGGAATAAAATGCAGAAGAAACCTCCACCAAGCAGAGTACACAAAAGAACAAAACTATCGAAAGCCATTAGAGCGCTTAGAAAAAAGAATAAAGAAAGATAAGAGATTATTTTATTATAGTTTTTTTTACCATATATTTATTTTTCAGAGTTGAGTATGTACAACGCGATGGACGCGATGCGACAACCAAAAGATGTGTAAAATTGTAAACATGTTTTTTTTTTCAGCAATGCGTGAACCATTCATAAACTATACTCAACATGTATCCGTATAATTACGTTTGAATTTTTTTTTATGGCAGGCATCAATGTTAACAAGTTTATTAAGCCACAATAGACTTTTTTCAGAAAACTAAGTGTAGCAAAAAACACTCAACATAGTCTCACACAAAATCAGTTTACATGAATGCAGTTTTAAGCAGTAAGCAACGTAAATAATAGTTAAACATCATTTAATATCTGCTGGTAACGTTTCCAAAGTATCAGCTTCGCCTTCATTCACGAACAATATTCGTGAGCTTATTTATGTATTTTTGCTGGCTATTCGTTGGTGACTGTTAGGACTGCAAAATTAGTAAATATTTTTCACCCTATCCTGAGTTAAATCTAAGTGTGCACGGTTAGATGAGGACCTAGATGTGTCTCAGGCTTACGCCTTTACACTCTACTCATGCGGGGTATTAACCATGCGCGTAAGAGCGCGTTGCCATTGACCTGTAGGATAGTCTCAACAATCCTCTACGGACTCGAAAAATGTCACCTGCTCATTGGCTACTTGACTTGTGATAACTGTTTGTTTTAATGCCTGTGATTCATCGTTGATTTGGATGAGGAGTTTTCAGTGATTCAGAGCCTCCCATTTAACTGTGGCCGAATTGAAGAAGCAGTACACATGTTACATGCTTGAATTCACAGCGAATGGAAACCACAAATATTTACTGATGTAGTGGTTGGTAAAAAAAAAAATATTATTCGTATCGCGTCCATCGCTTCACGCCATGTTGGCTCCTATATTATATGGATTTACAAAATATAAAGATTCATTTACGACACTTAAGATAAGGTGTGTAGGATTTTAAGAATTCACTTGAATTATTATTTAAGAACATATTTCAGGATAACTTGTGAAGACGCTCGTACAGACGGCACCGGTTGTGATGACTCATTGTTACCAGAGCAGGGGCCATCTCGTGTACACGAAGTGGCATGCGAAACCTCAACATAACTCGAAAATCAATAAGTGTTACATTGAAATGTGTCCACTACAAATTTTCAGGAATTATTATTTTGAAATTGAGTAGAAATATTCCTGCAATTAGCATTAAGTATATTTTAATAGACATTGAAAGCGAATCATTAAGTAGCTTCAAAATCCTAATACCAGAATACAGATAGTCTGTAACAATACAGACCTCACCGACTAGATATGGTCCAGATTGTTAATACTAACTCATTTGAAAAAACTGACTAGTTACTGAATATGTTGAAATTTTGTAAACCTTTTACTTTAGATGATTGGTGATGTAATAATGTATCTTGGAAACTACATAAGATTTTAACTGCTTTTATTTCTCCATAAATTCGCAAATCACCATGGCGGCCATTTTACGATCACGATTTAGTTCTTACATTTTAAATTAGTTTATTTGTTGAGAGCCTGGTACAATGTGTCCGACCACTAAAGCGATCCGAGCCGCGTAGTGTATACTACTGCGAGGTTGCCGAAGTAGGCTCGGGTCAGGACTAATTTCGCTGTGAAGAAACAAAGGTTTTTAATACATGAAAAATTATCCCAAAGCCGAAAATTTGTACAGTAGTAGAATGAACATTTCTTAGTAACACGTCAAAAGTTTAAGTACTGCCGCAAACCTTGTGCGTCACACCAAAAACGAGCAGTTAAGTCCAAAATGACAATTTTTTGCAACGATCCACAATAATGGATATTGCAAATGCAGTTTATGGAGTAGACCGTCAGTATGGAACCCAAAATAATCTAGAAACATTGCCCCATCTGAGGATAGTGATAAAAAGCACAAAGTTTAAACATGTTTCTATAAAATAGACCTTTTAAATCATTAAAGTTAACGAATTCACTTTCATTCAATTTTAAGGAAATATAAATACATCTTACATAAACTTAAAGAGCCCAACGTGGAAATCGCTTAGAGTAAACGTTGTTGCATATTTATTCATCTTTAAATTGGTATATTTTTTAAGTGTCTCATACAATTAGTCTGACCACTAAAGCGATCCGAGCCGCGTAGTGTATACTACTGCGATGTTGTCGAAGTAGGCTCGGGTCGGGACGAATTTCGCTGTTAAGAAACAAAAATTTTTATTACATGGAAAATTATCCCAAAGCAAAAATTTTGTACAGTAGTAGAATGAACATTTCTTAGTAACACGTCAAAAGTTTACCGATGAAACCTTGTGATCACACCAATAATGAGCAGTTGAGTCCTTAATTATAATTTCTACAATGATCTACAAAAATGTTTCGTAAATTTAATAACTTTATACTTTTTTAAGCCGGTTCTCATTATGGCACCAAAGTAATATAAAAGAATGTCCTACATGGTAACTGTGATAAATACCTCAAAGTTTAAACGTCTTATTATTAAATTGGTAATTTTAATCATAAAAGGTAAGAAATATATATATTTTTTATAGAAATTTGACTACATGTAGTGATTTTTGCTGCAAACGTAGATAAAAATCCTTCCAGGATGCGATTTGCTTAGGTAAAAATATTAGTATGATCGACTCTTTAATTTCTAAATTATAAATAAATAACAATATAACTTCCCGGAAAGTTGTGATAAACTGACGATATTGCGCGAGTAGCAGACCCGTACGTGACTACAGAGAAAGGCTATTTTCCTTGACCATTAGGATTTCTGGGACGAACACCCTCTCACAGGTGGGGTCATAAAATACGGCCAAACTCTTGCAAAAACATCCACCACCGCTCTTTGCCACTAGCAATTCAACGAAGTAAGCTAGGCGCAGCACTCCAATGAATTAACTTAGAAAAAAATTACTAAATATGTAATTCTATCAATACATTTTACAACACAACTTATGTTTTATTTATTTTCTGAAAAAAAATAATATTATCATACGAATTATGTTATAAAAGTGACAAAACTCAATAAGCACATTTACGGTGTATTGTTTTCTTCAACTGTTATGTAGTAAACTAATTTCATACAATTAAATATATATATTTTATAATATAGGCTACATTAAAATTTTGCACAGATCTGATATAAAATAATATACTTAATGTATTAGAAATAAAAAATAATTATATTTTTTGGTATTAAAATAATTTTTAATAATAAAATTTTTGTAACAAAATACGAACACACGTATATAAAACCAGAGGTCCTCTAGAATTTTGATTTACAAGTTCCAAGCAGAAATTGTTTATTGTTAATTTTATTGTATCAAAAATCATTCATATAAGAAAAAAGAATATGAATATCTAAATAGATGTAACATGAATACACCCTATCATATGCATTAAATATATTTTAAGTAATCCCTAAATAAGAGCAAGTTTTTTTAAGTGTCGCAGTACGCAGCGTGTTTCAAAGCCCGCCGGCCGCAGTACACTGCAACGCTCGGGCAGCTTTAATGAGGCAACTAATTATGCTAGACTCTTTATAAATATACTATCTTAAAGCTAAAAGTATAATTAAAAACATTTATTTAGACATTTTTTCGCATTGGGCTCTTCAAATCGGTGTAAATCATATTTTTATCTGGGTGGCAAATATAAAAAAAATATATGTCGTGAATTAATCGCTTTATATCATATCTGAAATATTAAAAAAAAAATTTTTCTAACATTAATGGGTGTATTACAGTTTCTAGATTATTTTGGTAAGTTTACGGACAGTCAAAATTAAAAACTGTATAAATGGGTAACATTTTAATGGACTGATGCAAGTTGCTGTCACCTAGGACTTAAATGCAAATTTTCGGTGATAACGCACAAGGTCTACAGCGGTAAACTTTCGGTATGTTATTAAGCATAGTCAACTCTACCACAGTACAAAAATTCAGCTTTGGACAAATTTTTCAAAGGTTGTCTTGGTTTACTGGAGTAACACGAAAGTCTACGCGGGGAAGGGCGGCTACCTGATCCAAGAATGAAGGATAGTGTGAGATGGGAAGCGAAGATAAGAGCTGGTTGGGTGTCCGTGTTGGAGAGAGAGAGAGAGAGAAAGGCGATATTGTGGAAGACCTTCGAAAGATTCCCTTTAGATGGCAGGCCTCAGAGCTGCAATCTTCGACAACCTCCCCCCACGGAAGCTCTCTCGCCACTAACTTGCCAAATCTCACCCGCTAGCTTATATACGTGCTATCTGGCCGTGCAGTAGTAATAAACAAGCATTTATAAAACACTTAAGCTCATTTCCAACAAATTCTGACGAATGACTGTTTTTTGTCCTGCACCAATCCCCTTAAGTGGTGAAACTGGTCATATAATATGCACAAGAATTATAATATTTTTTTTAAAATTATTTTGGATAACCTTTTATTTGGGATTTTGTTACAGAGTGTTTCATTTAATTTCTACTCTATGTTGTCTACTCTATGATGATTATTGGTGCATAAATAAGAGCCAGAAGTTGTGGTGTTGTAGACTGTGGTGTGAAACAGGGTTGCAATGTGTGCATGGCTATTGCATTAAGGAACTTTTTGTTCACTTGATGGTAAGCCTGTGCGAATACTATTTTTTTTTTATGTGAAGCGATTATCAAATTGAATGTTTAAAATATTCATGAAGGCAAATTGAATTATGAATATTTTTTCTCAGAACAGCTGTATTACATTTATATATTATAAAATACTGGAATGAAGTAAAAAAAAAAATTTGCTTTTGTAATGTTAAAAAAACAATGTGGGCCCTATATATAATGAAACCACAAATAAAATATATTTGTGTTCATTGATAGAAAAGATGCAAGACTCTTCCAAACGCGAAACTTATCATCAGACGTGAAGTTTGGCATAGCATTCGAAGCTTCAGATAAACAAAACAAATGGCAAATTTCCTAACAAAGTCAAATAGAGTATTAAAAAGAGCTCTTGATTTGATTCGCTCGGTCAAAGCTCCACACAGACCTATGCGTTGGTCTGTGCCATGTTTGCGGGATGCCTGTCACAGGGGGTGAAGAGTAGTGTTCTAAATGTCCAAATTTTATAGACGTCACTTTTTTTAACGGGAAATTCTGACGCATACTTATCAGCCTTCGTCAGATGAGGTCGAGCTCCTTTACTGCAGCGTTTCGTATATTACAACTAGCTGCCCGACCCGGCTTCGCACTGCTATACTAATGGAAAAAAATTAAGCCACATCTCCCATTTACAGTAATGGTACTTCGCTACGGCAGTCTACAGGCAGATCACTCTTGCGCCGCTCATTATACATTGGACTTTTAGTAAGGATCCCTAATATTATTGATAATATAATATAGCCTATCCCTATAGCCTTCCTCGATAAATGTACTATCCAACACTGAAAGAATTTTTCAAATCGGACCAGTGGTTCCTGAGATTAGCGCGTTCAAACAAACAAACTCTTCAGCTTTATAATATTAGTATAGATGTGGCGAAAGTGACTTCAACCAAGTCAGAGCATGCCATCTCCTGACATTCCCTAATCCCGTGGTTGAGAGCAGACGTGTGCTGTCTGTCAGGTGAAGGGCCTGAAGAAGCTGGACAACTTTGTGAGGCGGGAGGACGAGCTGGCCTTCTGGAGGCAGCACGCAACTCCGGAGGACATAGAGTACTTCGAGTGCCAGCTGGAACTGCAGGCGGAGCTGATGAAGAGCTACAACCAGGTGGAGAGGATCATAGGTGCGTCTTCTCGCTTGCTGTTTGGTGTGTCTTGACTCTCACAGTTAACACGGCTTGAGCCTCCCGTCTACCTGGGCACACTCACGGTGTGCATAGCTTCAGAAAAAACCACGCCAGTTTAAAACGGCTTGAGGTAACTGTGTGGGTTTCTGTTTACGAAAAGCGTTAAATAATACCGCTCAGGTCATGAGAGTAGTTCTTAAAACTGTATTTTTAGAAGGTTGAAAAGGGCTAGAATGCATTTTCATAATAATTTTAACCCATGAAACTCCCGGTAGAGATTCTTAAAAACATTCAAGGGACTTGCATTTGTTTGAAATATGTTCCATTTAATCTTAATTTGTTTTTTATCATGTGATCTTTTAAAAATGTTTTTAATGATGCTCTGTAGTGTATTGTTTAATAAACAAATTCATATAATGAAAAACTGGTCAGTGAATTGTGCATTTATTTAGGTTTTATTGCTGTCAAAAAGAAAGTCATTTGAGATAAACAGGCAAACACTAATAACACACTACGAGTCAGGCAAATTGAGGGAAAAATAGGACATTGTCTATCGTAATGAACCATACAAGAAAATTTCCTGGAGTGATTCCAAGAATCCACGGAAGACCGTAATCACGGATGGACCAGGATTGGAACCAGAGCTCTTCCAATTGCTAGTTATTTTGTTGCTAAAGAAAAATCAATAAGATTTTAATATATATATATTTTTTTTAAAGAAATGGCAGAAAATAATTATTCTTTCCATTTATCACTAATCTTCTTTACTGCAATAAAAAATGGCATCAGAACAATGCGAACTATACCAGAAAGGTTTTTATTTAAAAAACAAAGTTAGTATATTCACCTATAATTGGTCCTCAACAGATGACCATAATAAATAAATTATGGCTAGTATATGTTTTTGGTGGTAACGTACAAAAGTATTAAACTTTGTAATTATATTAAATACATATTTTTTTTGTATGAAGTAAAAGTAAGTGATTGGAACATTTTTAAATGCGAAATTATGAAGTTAGGAATATTGCTTAGTGCAGCGATTCAACATTTGTAACTTATTCTTTGAATACTTGTGTTTTCAGCTGAATTCATAAAGCCGGAAGGAGCGCATCCCGACTATTACATCAAGTGGGAGAGCTTGCCATACGCGGAGGCTACCTGGGAGGATGGCTCCCTCATTGTGAAGAAGTGGCCAAACAAGATAGCGGAGTTTCGGGAGCGGGAAGACTCGAAACGAACGCCCTCTAAGCACTGTCGGGTGCTGAGGCATCGGCCGAAGTTTGTCCAAGTCAAGTCGCAGCCAGAGTACATGGGCGGCGACCAGGTCGGTTAGCTCTAGTAGCTACCTTTTGTATTAACATACTTGTAATCTTTTTAAAAAATATTTTTTTGTAATAAGTTTACAATGGTTCACACCTATGCTATGTGTATTAGGGAGCCAGGGTTTTAATTCAGAAATTTCTGTAAGAATTTATGAAAGGATAAAATTGTTAATGATACTATTTTAATAAAAATAGTGTCATTTAGATCTTATTAACAATGCTAGTTTTCCTTTCAATAAAATAATTATCAATAAAGGTGTATGTTGGTCAGATATAGTAAGACACAAACTATTAATTGACAAAAATGTTTTTACCATAATCAGTTATGAAAATTTTAGCTCGTAAAGAAGGTGGTTCTCAATATAGGGAATATAATTAAATTTACAATTCACTTGTTAAATACCAGAATCAGTTAATTAAATGGTAGGTAGTAAAGGTGTGTTTTAAATACAGGAATATAATACATGATTTGACTTGACTTGATTTGCATTTTAGTGTAACATTGTGTAGTAGGCGTTATTCAATTTTATTTCATTTTCACCATAAAATGTTTTTTCCCTAACAGTAAGATATGACTGTGACCATGGAGAATGCTGTTTGCAGGTTCTGGTCTTGCGTGACTACCAGCTTGATGGCTTGAACTGGCTCATCCATTCCTGGTGCAAGGAAAACTCTGTCATCCTGGCTGATGAGATGGGGCTGGGCAAGACTATACAGGTTAGCAAGAAGTTACGAATTTGTAATGTCATCATAATCATAAATATGTGTGTTCACATAACTTCCCTTCAAGCCAACTATGTAATATATACTATTTGCATCCTAGTGCGACACATGATATTAGTCGTTAATAATCATTCTAAATTGCCAACAACAGTGAATTCTCTCTTCATCTTTTCCTTCACGTTGAAGTGTGGGAACACAAACAAAAATTTATTTTGCCATGATCCCAGAGATCTCAATATTTTTTGTCCATATTTTCACTCATAGACAACGATTATCATTTCAACTAAAATAATATAATCTGTAGAAAATATAACACAGGCTCAATATACTTTTAAAAATTAACTTAAAAATAAACAACCATATTTTCTAATTACCTACTACTGAAATGTAGGATATTGCTTCCACTTTAGCAGCATGCTTCACCTTAATTGAACCAACTGATTATGTATCTTCTTTAAACATATTTATGTTAACTTGAAAGATATGACGAAATATTGGAAAATATTATTGTTCTGTTTGCAGACAATTTGCTTCCTGTACTACTTGTTCCACACACAACAACTGTTTGGGCCATTTCTTGTGGTCGTACCACTGTCAACGATGACATCTTGGCAGCGAGAGTTCTCTCAGTGGGCCCCTGAGATGAACATTGTCACCTACCTTGGTGATGTCTCGTCCAGGGACATCGTAAGTTTTTCTGTTATCTTGTGTAATTGATTGTCTAAAAACACATGCTCTTGAAATGTTTAAAGTTACAATATTGCATCATTTTAAGAAACAAAGATGCATGTTTCACATTGTAGAAAAATGTCAAAACTGGTATGCCTGTGCAAATATTCATATTTTTGAATATCGAAACAAATATTTTATTATTCATATTCAATTTGATTTAGAATACTAACAGTTTGAAAAAATGAATATTCAGTCATTTATGAATATGGGTGTGCAGGATCTTGAAAGTATGGAAAAATTTTGGGATCACAGAAGATTTTCTCGCCAGGCTGGGACCAGATAGGATTTTCTATAAAATGAATATTTAGTTATTTATGAATACGGCTGTGCAGGATCTTGAAAGTCTGGAAAAATTTCAGGGTCACAGATTTTCTCGTCAGGCGGGGACCAAATAGGATTTTTCTAATGTTTTAGGGTTATTTACGTGGAGTTTTTTGCTACTTCTGGCCACGTAAATTTTTAGAAGACTAATGTAGAATAGCTGGATTCAACACAGTAATTCGGAACCATTACCAACATCCATGTTATTAGCTAAATTATTTTAGGAAAAGGAGTAGAGTGTCCGGCATGTTGTTAAAAATAGATTAGAACTGACAGCATACTGATAAGGATAAATATGTGTCTGTTAAAATCAAAACATTGCGCAGGTGTTAAAGTAGATAGTTTTCAGATCAGAGGGTAGAAAAACGGCATGCCAGCTCTGTGATTAGTTTAGTTCAGAACGTGACTGCAAAGAGAAAAAACTTCTATATAGATCTCATGTAAAACATCTGGTCACATATTCACAGCAAAGACTTCTAAAGCCTAACACCCTACCAAATGTAGGAAAAAAAAAAAAAAAAAAAAAAAAAAACTCCCCCCCCCCCCCACACACAATCACTTATTCACTCACACTCACACACTCACACACTCACCCATACTCACCCATACTCACACTCACACACACTCTCTCACTCACACTATTTCACTCTCTCTCACTCTCACACTCTCACACATACACACATGAAAGCTCATGCATGTGCATGTGCTCACGCACTCATGCAAACATGCATGTATACACACACTCAGGCATGCACACACCAAATCTAGGTCTCAAGGGTCAAAATAAAATAATGTACAAGAAATTAAAAAAATATATACTATAGTGCTGAAACTTTATACGCTTGTAATGTTTTACTAATTGTTTCCTGAGTCAATATGTATCGTAAATTTTTATCAAAATAGCTACATATTTAAATTAAACTTCAGATTTGTTAGTGTTAAAAGTTTGAATTTAATATATTTCAATTTCCTTAAATTTTTTCCTTCAAATATGATTCCTTAAAAATCAAAATCTTTCAAATACGAGCGATGGGGTGATATTTCTAGGGTTGGAGTAATCCGTCGGCCATCTGCTATTTGGTTTACTTTGACGAGCGTGGTGATGTAAAGACAATTGGCGTTGTTGCAGATCCGCCAGTACGAGTGGTGCTACGCGGGCTCGAAGCGGCTCAAGTTCAACGCGATCCTCACGACGTACGAGATCGTGCTGAAGGACAAGGCCTTCCTGGGCGGCCTGAGCTGGGCGGCCCTGATGGTGGACGAGGCGCACCGCCTCAAGAACGACGACTCCTTGCTCTACAAGGCGCTGATGGAGTTCGACACGAACCATCGCCTGCTCATCACCGGCACGCCCTTGCAGAACAGCCTCAAGGAGCTCTGGAGCCTGCTGCACTTCATCATGCCCAACAAGTGAGCCTGGTTTGACAAACACACAGTGTGTGCTTTTTTCTTATGAATCTGCATTTGTGGAAAGGGTTGGTGAAACTTTAAAATCATGATTGAAATCGTAAGACTCGAACACTGGACCACTGCAGTTGCCGAGGACGAGACAAAGCTGACTGGCTTTTTGTGTTCAGGAATGCAGCAGCACAGACAGACTGGTTCGGCGAGCGTGAAGCGGGTCGCTTTGACGTCGCGAGACTTGTGTATGTGTGCCTTGACTGGGCCCGTGGGAAACTGGGATTATTTTACAAACTTGAGCTGACAAACACGAACAGCACACATTCAGGTTGACTTATTGCGACCATTCATTTGTACACCAGGGGCTAAATGGTGCAACTGTCTATTTTCACTTAATTCCAGCAGCATTTTATCTACAAAACCACACCAGAGTTGAATTAAGTTATGTAGCACTGGCACACTTTTGCCATGGACACTAAACAAAGTGAATGTGATTGTTGCCACGAGGTATAAATCAACGATCGATCTACTACTATGCGCATGCACAGTAGCAGCTAACTCGCCATATTGCCAGTGTTTTATTGCGTAATCATCGCATCTTTTTTTTTAAGGGTGTCAACATTTTGAGAAAATAATTCTCCAATAAATGTCACATGAGATTTTTCCCCTGATATTTCGAGCACTGTGGTGATATGGTTTTCCCTTATAAAACTATTTAATTTGAAGTTAAAATCTAATATTCATTCGGTTGTTACTGCTTACTTATTTAATTAACGAAATACGAGTTTGTCTGATGTGTACATTTTTTTAAGACTTTTTGAAACGTTATAACCTTTATCTGTTCGTCTTTGTCATCGCTGTGTGCTTGCTGCTTATAAAAAATGTAGCCAGTGCTAGTTGGCATCATGGCTAATATAACTATCGTTGTATTACACACTAACCACAAAAGAGTGCGGACAATCAGCAATAGTTTACTCTGCACTAGACGGAGTGCGTGCGTTGCATGTAATCGGTGAGATATTGATGATATTCAACTAGGTGTACGCGCTCTATACGGGTATCATGGTAACCAAACATAAATGATGCCAAATAGCACTGGCTACATTTTTATGTGCAGTACACAGTGGCGACAAAGATGAACAGATATAGGTTATAACTAGAGTTGTACCGATTCATAAATTTTTGCCAACATGCTGATATGCCGATACAACTGTTGCAGATTGATGGATTCTGAACAGATAGTACAGGAAAAAACTCATTGAGGTTAAAACGTTTTTATAAATTACCTAAATTACCCAAAATAACTCATTCTAAGAAATGCATTCTCCTCGAACCTCTATTGGTATGCTGCTACACGGTTGTTCGTCTGTTATACGTTGTGTATAAATTTGAAATTGTGATTCTTTGTTTTGGAACTGAGATTAAGAGGTACCACGTTTTTTGACCTGATCACAAATAAAAGTAAATAATTGCAATTATTATGAGAAACTAACTCATAAATTTCCCCTTTACTCTGTGTATCTATAATACATTAAGGTTAAAATACATTTAAGATAGAAAGTATTTGGAATTGTAAACAAGCGTAGCAACATGTAAAAATGAATATTCATAGCTAACATTCAAAAACATTTTTCTTAATTTTTTTTTTAGTTTCATATTTTTTTAGCCAATTAACCACCCTAATTCAGCTGCCCATATTTTTTTGTAGGTTTGTTATTGTGCAACTAATATTCTCTTTACATTTTTTCCCTCGTTTTGTTAATGGAGAAAAAAAAAATTGTATATACGGAAATTTATTTTATTCAGGTTTATGCAGTAATATTTTGGTTTAGAATAAAATCTTAATAGCAGTTTCATTATGCAGTCAAAAATATAGTGCTGGTATTAAAGCTTGCACTGTATTTGTAATGTTTATGATCATTCATCGATAGCATTGTTTATTCACATTACATTTCTCGTTTTATGAATTTTATATCTTATATCTCATTAAAACAAAATTAGATGTGAATTTTGCGTTTATAGATTTTTTTTAAATTTTATGAAAAGTGCATATCTCTACTCAAAATAAATAAAAATTTCAAAAGTAGAGAGTTTAGTGCATGGTATCACCATTTTTTTGTCTGTGTGCACTGTGAATATCTTTCAGGTTTGCTTCTTGGGAGGAATTTGAGAAAGAACATGACAATGCAGCACAGAAAGGTTACTCAAAACTCCACAAGCAACTTGAGCCATTTATCATCCGTAGAGTGAAGAAGGATGTTGAGAAATCCCTTCCAGCGAAGGTATTTATTCTATTAATTTTATTAATGCATATTTTGAAATAATTCCAGTTTAATAGATTTACATGCTGTGGTCTTAGCAGGTAGCATTTTTTAACTACATGAGTTAAATTAGTAATATATATAAATAAGTTAGTATATATATTTTTTACATAATAATTTACAGCAAGAATAATTTATTTGTGCCGTGAAAAGATATACAGCAAAAATATGTGCTAACTTATTAAAAAAATGCTGTTTTGTATTTAAAAAAAAATAGATACTAAATATTTTTAAATGTATGTAATTATTGTATTTTTGTCTGCTTTGATAACTTATTTTTGTTTTGATACTTTTTCTGATATTAAATGTATTTATGTAGAACAAGTAAATGCAGTGAAGAGATTATCTATGAACATTATTTCACATCATTATGATTTTTTTTCGGAAAATAATTTTTGGAGTTACTCATTAAAATAAAATGTAATGAATCACAGTAGCTTAAATAAAATTTTGTGCTGTAAAAGATCCTCAAAGTTTTGTGGATTACCTATAACTGTGTTAATTACCAAAGCTTGCCTAGAATAGGGAAACCCATTCACTTTAACATTGAAAGGTTTGCTAAAAAAAAAACCATTTTTGCTCATTGTTAATTTTATTTCATCTTTATTATCTCTTGCTGCCTGTGAAAACCTATTTAAACACTTGATCACACTTTTCACACTTTCAGCTCGGTATTGGCTTGTATCAATTTCTTTTTTATTTCTCTTATTTCAACTGATGAAAAAGTTAATGTGTTAGGTAAACAGGTATATAGATACTACGAAAGTTACCACAAACACTTAAAAATTTTATTTATGTGTTAAAGAGATGAGCGTTTCATATTATGTCTTTTTATGTAATTTTTGAAAAAAATTAAATTTATTTGGAAGTATTTTTTCCATATATATATTTAAAAAATCAAAGCTAGTAGGATTTTTTTCCAATATTAATATAGAATAATAAAAAGACAATTTAATTTGCAGGAATGCAGTAGTTGATGTGAAAGAACAAAGTATTAACTGACTTCCTACCCAGGTTCTGCCCTGAGTATCCATGTCCTTCACTCCTCTGTGGTTCACTTTCTGTGCTCTTCAATGTACTACCAAGTATCAAGATTGTAAACAAATTTTATTTTATGAATCCTTTTGGCTGTCTAATAGTGGCTGACTTATTATGGTTCTTTTGCATGTAATGATTGTGTGTTTTGTCAGGTGGAACAAATACTTAGGGTGGAGATGACGATGCTGCAGAAGCAGTACTACAAGTGGATACTTACGAAAAACTATAATGCTCTTCGGAAGGGTGTTAAAGGTTCATCTAGCACTTTCCTCAACATCATGATAGAGTTGAAGAAGTGTTGCAACCATGCGTTTCTCACCAAACCTGTGGAATATGAGCAGCGTCCACCGCCAGAGGAACACATACAGGTAACTAACTACATTGAGGCTACAATTTACAGGTATGGGCATTTTTTGTGTGATGTGTGTTGAGTTATTTCTAAAGCAATGCCATTTTTTGTCCCATAATTTCTAAGTTTGTGATTTGATTTGAGTCTGTTTATGTAAAAATGACTTAATTTTTTAATGTCTACTTGATACATGTACAATTAATTCAATGTTGTGTACAAACATGTTGATCCCGTCATATGCATGTATAAATTAAATCATAAACACTGTTATTATTTTGATAATATGTAGAGATGTACGAACCTGCAAATTTTTAAGTCGAGTCGAGTCGAATTATACAATAATTAGTTCGAGTCCATTCGAGTCGAGTTTGTAGATCATAAATTCAAGTCGAGTCGATTCGAGTCTGAATTTTTATTTGAATCTTTGACACTTAAGTCGAGCTTGAATATTTGCACTTTACTGCTAAGAGTCCTTAGACTGGCCCACGTAATCAAATATATTTAAAATACAAGTATTAATACAAATAATTCATTTAGAATAAATTCTTAACTGATATAATACAATTCAATAATTGAGGTATAGAGCATAGAAAAAAGTATTTTCTGAATTTTTAAATTTTATTTAACAAATATTGCCCAACTATGAAAATTAAAAAATTTGATATCTCCTAAAGTATTTGGAATTTCTTATATCTGCCGGCTTTGGTAAATATTTACTTGGGCGGTATTTCCGAAAAAAAATGTTAAAAATCCGAAAATACCTTTATATAATGTTCTTCAACTTCCTCTTTTCATTAAAAGCGGCGGAGATTAGAAATTCCAAATACTTTAGGAGATATCGAATTTTTAAATTTCTTCATATGTAGTTGAGCGGTATTTGCGAAAAAAAATGTTAAAAATCCGAAAATACCTTTATTATATGCTCTTCAACTTCCTCTTTTCATTAAAAGCGGCGGAGATTAGAAATTCCAAATACTTTAGGAGATATCGAATTTTTAAATTTCAGCACAAAACCAGCGCATTCCTGTGGCGTGCGTGGACCATTGTTTCTTGTTTACGTACGAGTATTTTTTTTTATTGGATAATGATGTCACGTGATTGTTCGTGATAGGCCAGAATTCAAATGAACTAATACGTGATTATTTAGTTCAATTATTGTTTAAAACGGTGTTTAATTACCGCCTCCAACTTGGTGAGTTTTTAACGTTTCTAATTTTAAAGTCTTATTTGTTATTTTGATATTGTTGCGCAAGTAATAAGTAACAAAAAAATTTACCTCAGTTGTTACTGTACATCCTTTGTTACGGGTTTGTTAGGTAAGGTCAGTTACATTATAAATAATTTAAAACTAAGGAATAATTAAAATTAATTCACATTATTTTTAATATCACCTTAGTTTGAAAGTATTTATAATGTAACTGACCTGACCTAATCGACCATTTTAGTTTACTGTTCACCCTTTGTCCGGGTTTGTTTGGTCAGGTCAGTTACATTATAAATATTTTAAAACTAAACAGCCATTAAAATTAATTCACAAAATAATTTTTAATGTCGGCTTAGTTTGAAAGTATTAATAATGTAACTGACCTGACCTAATCAACCATTTTATTAATTACGCATTCACGATTCACGTATTCACGTCTCACGAACACACGGCAAAATAACAAAAATTGCGCCGCTCGAATGGTTCCACAGGTCTTGTATTGCAAAATTAAAAAATTCGATATCTCCTAAAGTATTTGGAATTTCTTATCTCCGCCGCTTTTAATGAAAAGAGGAAGTTGAAGAGCATATCATAAAGGTATTTTCGGATTTTTAACATTTTTTTTTGCAAATACCGCTCAACTCTAATAATGAAATTTAAAAATTCGATATCTCCTAACGTATTTGGAATTTCTTACCTCCGCCACTTTTAATGAAAAGAGGAAGTTGAAGAGCATAAAATAAAGGTATTTTCGGATTTTTAACATTTTTTTTCGGAAATACCGCCCAAGTAAATATTTACCATCGCCCAACTATGAAAATTAAAAAATTCGATATCTCATAAAGTATTTGGAATTTCTTATATCTGCCGGCTTTAATGAAAAGAGGAATTTAAAGAGCATATAATTAAAGTATTTTCAGTTTTTAACATTTTTTTTCGCAAATACCGCTCAACTACATATTTACCTTATTTTGGGCCGAACGAGTTAGCTGCGGCGTGCAGCATTCACGAGTCAGTAAAAAAATGAATATAATTTAGGCTTGTTGGCGCGAAGTTTAGGTTACGTTTCACACAATCATTAGAACATTTTTGAAAACTTTCACTTATGGGAAGTGTAAGGCCGTGCTACAATTAACGCAACATTACAATAAACGTTCCCATAACAAATATAATACATTTAAAGATTATTGCTATAACACTAACGCCGTTACGTTGCCGGCCAATCGCAAGCTGGCACTTCCAACCAATCCATCCTTTTGTGGTTACACTTTATAAAATACTTTATACTTCATAATTAATTTTAACTTGCCACTTAACTTGGATAGCAAACAATTATACAAAATGCAATCTCGCCGAACGTAATTGTGTAAACAAACACGGAAAAAAAATTCATGTTCGCCAACCTACACTACCTAAAATTAGTGGAGCAAAGTTTTTTTTTTTAACTGCCATTTCGTGATTGGTGGCGTATCAGTCGCAAACATGTGCTCTGTAACACAAATATAACGCTACCGTTAATTTATTATTGTAACGTTGCGCCGATTGTAGCACGGATTTACTAAAAAAAAGTAATATTTGGGCCGATATTATGATTATAAAATTTAATTCGTGTTTTGTTTATTAAAAATGTGTTCGTCTTTGCTATGTGGTCACACCTGTTAAGTTGGCAATATGTAAAACTAAAATATAAATAATATGGCCGATTGTCGTCATTGTTTGTAAGTACGTGTTTCGGTCTTACGTACGTATTTTTAGTGTCTGCCGAAGTCATGTAAGGAGATATTAAGAATTGTAATTCAATTTTATTATATTTTATCATAGAGTTTTACCCAATTTCCTTTCGAGTTTCGCCCCGTCGAGTAAAACAAACTCGAATGCCGAGCCGAGCCGAGCTGATGCTACTCGCTCGACTCGACTCGAATTTTCGAGTCTCGGCCCATCACTAATAATATGAACATTTTTATATTATATAAGAACAACTTAAAGAAGTTTTTAATATAATGACATAACCATTTTATATTCTTACTAATTTAAAAATGAACAGTTAATATTCACCTCCTTTATAATATTCACTGTGTTTTTTCCCATTAAAACTAAAGGTATCAACAGTAAGGCACAAACTATTCATAAGGGTTCCTCTTTGTTATTTGGGACATTTTAAACTTTTTAGTTTCTGAAATGACATTACGTATTGTTTATGAAATGTCACTTCTATGGTTCAATTTTAACACTTGTTAGTCTTCCGAGACTGGCCACCTTTCTCCGGAAACAGGAAGTACAAAAGACAAATTGGACGTGGTTATTTGTGGGAGAAATAAATGAAACCTTTGCTTTTTTTGACAAAGTGATATTTCTTCTGGTTAGAGAACCAGTCAAGTCATTAAAAGTATTATATTAAAACTGTGATCTTACATTGTGTCTGTAAATCCTGTTAGTCCTCCTGTGCCAGCTGATGAAAATCATCATCTTGACAGCCCAGACATTATAAACACCTTGTGGTAAATATAATAAAGGTCTCCAAAACACTCATCACCAATTTGGAAAAAAAACATAATAATTTTGGAAATGTATTTGAATGATGAAGGCACACACACACACACACACGAATGTTATGATTAGTTGCTGATTTAAGAAAAGACTTGTAAAACTTTTCAAATTATATTCATTGCCAATCATAGAAAATCATAATGAATCACTGTCCGTACAGTTGTTTACAGAATACAAAAGACAAGTAATTTCTTTGCATGAAAATAGATATTTACTGTCCAGTTGCACTAAGAAAAAATATTAGAAGTTGAATTTTCCAACTAGGTATTGTCAGGTGATGTCAGGTAAGATGGGTGATGCCTTGAGTCTTGGTTTGTACCTGACGGTGTCTCGGTCGGTGTTCCGACAGTCCCTGATCCGCGGCTCCGGGAAGCTGGTGCTCTTAGACAAGCTGCTGGTGCGGCTGAAGGAGACGGGCCACCGCGTCCTCATCTTCTCCCAGATGGTGCGCATGCTCGACATCCTGGCAGAGTACCTGCAGCAGCGCCACTTCCCCTTCCAGCGGCTGGACGGCGGCATCAAGGGCGAGCTGAGGAAGCAGGCCCTGGACCACTTCAACGCGGAAGGTTCCCAGGCGAGTGTGCGCGAGGGCGCCTTCGCGGGGGAGAACTCATCCCTCACGACCGGGATCACGACCATGCCGGATCGGCAGGGACACCTGTATTTCGCGAATACATTTTGTGTCGAGGCATTCCGCAAAATACTGTAGCTTTTCTCCTGTGGTTGTTGGCTGAGGTCGGTGAGAGGTGTCGTCCTGCTCTTGATGGGGCCGATGAGAATGTGGTCACCGTACTGCTGCACCCTCAAAATTTGCATGACATGACTCTTAAAAAAAAGGCTACAGTGTTTTGTGAAATACCTTGACATGAAATGAAATCACGAAATACAGGTGTCCCTATGGATCAGTAAGGACAAGATTATATGATTAAATGCGATAAAACCGAAATAACACAGAAAAGCATTCAATACATTGCATAACACCGAAATGCAAAGTTAATACTCCGTAATAGCATTGAAATGAAAGTTTTATTGTGGAATTAATTAGCATTTAACCAAAAATTAATTAAAATCACAAAAAAAAGTAATATTTTAATGTTTGAACTTCAATGAGTGTCATTATTTCTAGACAAAAACTGTACCAAAGTTCATAGATCAAAAAAATTAATCCTTAATTTGTTTTACTGTGCACCTCTAGTTTAATTATTTTTAATCCACAAATGCTCACCATTTTATTTTTATTATTCGAAATGTATCTGTTTTAGACTAATTTATTATAAACAATTTTATTTTATGAATGCAGCAAACAAATACAATATTTTGGTGGAGTAAGTATTAAAAACATTTTTTGTAAAAAACTGAAATCTTCTGTTTTAAAAATATAATTGGACTAAATATAAAATTATAACATATTGTCTCAACTGATTAGTGATCTTGCTAGATTCTCAAACGTCAGTATGTTTATTACGGGAATACCAAATGTGAACTGTAACTTTTCAAAATACAGGAAAAACTTTCCTGAAATGAAATAGGAGAGTAATGATAAACTCTGAGCAAACTAAAAATGCCAACAGCTGGATTCCACCCCAAAGAATTTTTAACGATAGTAACTTGATTGTTGCCAGATCTCTGAATTTAAAAATGCTAAACTACTTTAAATATAAAAATTCCCCAGAGAATGATGAATAAGTGTAAAAAAAAATCAAGAAGTAAAAAAACTAAAAAAAAGCATTATAGAATCTTTAGCTTTTTTCCGGAAGTTTTTTAGTTCAGAATTGCTAAAAATTCTCAAGTTTTTTTCATAGTCTATACATTTTTTTAAGGGAATAAAAGCCAAAAATAAACAATTTTTACTAAACTTTTAGAAGTAACTTTAATTTTTAAACTTGATTTTCTTCACCACTTTATGTTTTAGCAGAAACTTTTTACTCAGATTTTACATAGCTTTTGTTCGATTTTATGTACTGTTTTCCTGGATTTCCTAATAACACACAAGCTTGTCCAGAACAGAACTACTAGAAATATGTATATAAAATAATCAACAATTTTTTGCATGTTCAAAAAATGTGCCAAAGTTTTTAATGTAAAATGTGTAACAAATATGAGATGCCAAATCAAGCAATATAATATTTATTTATTCCATTCCTTTAAGTTTATACTTTATACATTTTAGTACAAAATTCATGCTAAATAAATTACATTCAATGAATTTACCATAGTAAAAGATACAGTTATTGTGGTGTGAGTGAAGTTTGTTCAAATTGCTGATTGATATTGTTTTAGTTACATGTGCTAAATTTTATATGTAGTATTGTGTAATATGTTCTATTGACATGCTTTGTGATGTTATTTCAGTTATATCTCAATTGACAATATTATCTTAACCCTACTGATGAGGCTTAATGTGTATCTGTAATAGATAGGGCCAATAAAAAATGGTAAATAAATAAGGCCCATTTCTGTGAATAAAAAGAGTTATTTCGGTGCAAAATTTTGGTGAAAAAAAAATTGGTTAGTTAGAAAAAATAACTATTTCGTCATTATAATTTTATACATATGTATATGTTTTATGCAATAATTGTTTTATTTGGTCAAAATTTATCAAAAACAATGTTTAGAAGTACATGCACATCTAAAATTTAGCACGCTGCATTTGTAATTAAAATTCTCAAGATTACATACAAAAAAATCGGAAACTGATCAGAAACGTTAGTGGCTCAAGTCCATTTTGACTATCTCTGAAAATCAGCTATTATATATTTCCTGCAAACTAGTCCCCACCAAAACACTGTACTTATTCAACAGTACAGAGTATTGTTTTTTTTATTTGTTTACGTTTTTCACCGCCTGAACTGCGTGTGCGGTATTTGTTCATGTATATGTTGGCACTCTTGGCCGGCATTTATTTTCGTGCATTGCCGTGACAACTACAAAAATAAATAGTCGCCTCGGCTAGGACGCCCAGATACAACAATTAGCATTTTGAAAGTAATGATTTGATTGGCTAATATGTAAGTGACCAGGGCTAGATTTTAAGGAATATTTTAACCTGCCCAACGGACAGGTGTAATCGAAAATTTGCCTGTCCGCCATCCAATTTGCCTGTCCGCTGTTTTACCCAAATAAAAAAAATTTCAAAGTGGCTGAAAAAGTGAGAAAAAAGGATTTTTGCTATATTTTGCACCTATTTTTATCACACACTTAACATCCTTATTTAATCATCATTTTCAGACGAGTCACTGTCTGAGTCACTGCACAAATTACTTGGCTGATTTTGTCTTGAACATCTTCGAAAGGGTCGACGTTTTCTCTGAACATTATGATACCAGAGATTTATTGCTGGTGCTGGATCAAACTCACTTTCAGCCATTATTGTTTATTTATAGATATTGTCAAAGACGTTTTATTTGCGGTCGCTGTCGCATAAATGTTATTAATCACCTCTGCTACATTATTGCGTCCGAATAACCTCGGCATCACAAGTTGCACCTGTCCACCGGACAGTTGCCTTTTTTATTTTGCCTGTCCGGACGAGATTTTGCCTGTCCCGGGCAGGCGGACAGGTGCTAAAATCGAGCCCTGTAAGTGACGCTATTTTTCTGGACTGCGTTTGGCCGATTCAGAGAGAGGAACAAAGGTTGAGTTAAGGCCTATCGACGATTGCATCACCAGACTCATTTGCAGTCGGCAGAATAATGTAATTTTTGCCGTTTTATGGCCTTCTACGTCTCGTACGAACGTGTGCGACGACGGAGACTGAGTAGGCGTACGTCTGGATGTAATAATTTTCATTCGTGAAATATATGCTTCTAGAGTAACTTGACACTTAGTTCCAGAACCTGATGCTTTGTTCACCTTGTGCGATGCTCGAAATTTACAGTGTTTTTCACACGTGTATTTTATTTTCCAGTCGACTTGCACATTACAGAACTTGCACATCATGATGCCTTTTTCTTTACTGAACACGTAAAATCCTTCGTCGTCATATTCTTTAGCTCTTTCGAAAACACAACTTTCAGCATTTTATACGTTTATCCAGTGACCACAGTAATATGACCAAAATGACACAAAAACTTTAACGGAAAACGATCATAGATGCGGAAGAGAGACATTGCATCCACTCGGAAATAAAGAACTTTCCCTAACTCGACAGACACGCACTCGTGAAAACAAAATCATAGAACATTTTGACAAACGTAACTACCAACGCCATTTGTGATTTGTCCACCAGTAGCTAAAGTGTTAATGTTTATTGCCACACTCTACTCTATGGGTGCTAGAGAAAAACAAAAGCAAAGATGGCATCTCACATATAACCTCTTGGAATAATAAACGTTTTGTGCAGGTCCCAGAATGATTCAACGTGATTTTTCTCGATAAAAAAGGTTAATTTCGCGCGAATATCGCAATTTAATCATATTTCGTGAAAAACTACGGATTTCGCGCATCACAGCAAATTCGTTAAAACAAAATGCGGTATATTAACGTCTTATCACTACCAAGTAAGGTTATTTGTATTACACATCATGTGCAAGTGATTTTTTTAAAATTTCGCGATTTCGTCATTAACAAAATTTGACTACCCCTAGTAATAGAACACAACATAAGTGTGAAAGATGATGGTTTTCACTGTTTTCAGACCAACTCATTCAAGATTAATTCCCCCCACCCCTTTATTTTTATCACATACAAAATAATAAGTTATAGGTTTCTGTGATCCCACAATAGGAACTGATGGAAATTAATTGTGACCAACTGCTTATCTGGTCTCTCCTGTAAACAGGCAACTTTATTCTAGTCCAGTCTGAGACTGTTTTGTCCTCTCTTTCTAAACCAGATGCCTTTTTCGACGGGGTAGAGCACCATTAACAGATAGAAAATTTTTTCACTAATCTTACTTGGGTATGTGAAATTATTAACCTTAGCTGCAATGGCACAATAGATGTAAGTTCACTCAACTGGTGTGGTATTGTTTCACTGTTTTTTTTAATGCATTTATTTTTTCTTTAATTTCAGGACTTCTGCTTTCTGTTGTCAACTCGTGCAGGGGGTCTGGGGATAAACCTTGCAACTGCAGACACGGTGATCATTTTTGATTCTGACTGGAACCCTCAGAACGACTTGCAAGCTCAGGCTCGCGCTCACCGCATCGGCCAGAAGAATCAGGTCAATTTTTTTCACAATTTGTTTCGTTTACTTTAACATAACTGTGTTTATTAGTTACATTATAACTAGAGACCTGAAAAATTCGCGGGTTCAATGACTTCTAGGATGAACTCCATAGTTCTACGTACACTCTGTCAAATGCCGCCCACTCATTGGTTGCTGTCTTGTGAGACGTCCCAACGTACTAGCAGCCTGTGATAATTATAAAGCTTTGGTCGGGTGTTTCTCATTGGCCCAGAGTCATCCAGGTGAGTTGTGAGCCAATAGCAGAGGCATCACTGAGGTATAACTATTTGTATTTTAGCCTGTCGCGAAATGAATTCACGAATTTTTCCGGTCTCTAATTATAACCCATTCATCAGTGAACATTTATTGGCCAGGAGTGGAAAACCTTGAATAAATAACTCTTTAAATCTGGTTTGATATTGTTTAAATAATCATTAGCTATTGTCCCTGCATGTCGTACTTCCCCGGGCCGACGGTGCCCGGGGGCCAGGGATAACCTCGACGGTTTGGCGTGGCGTGCGCAGGTGAACATCTACCGCCTGGTGACGCGCAACTCTGTGGAGGAGGACATAGTGGAGCGCGCCAAGCAGAAGATGGTGCTGGACCACCTGGTGATCCAGCGCATGGACACCACCGGCCGCACCGTGCTGGACAAGAAGGCCAGCTCGTCTGCCGCGCCCTTCAACAAGGAGGAGCTCACGGCCATCCTCAAGTTCGGGGCGGAGGAGCTGTTCAAGGACGAGGAGGATGGCGTCGACGAGCTGGCCGTGAGTGCTTCAGGCTGGACCGTTGTGGAATACACTTGCATGATCGACAGCACTCGCAGACCTCTACTTCGTTTGCTCTAGCGCTTAACATGATTTTCAAATGACCATTTCATAAATAATATGGATGGTGTGACACACCAATGAGTGCTTCAGGGCATTAAAGAATGCATTTACATGATTGATAGTACTCGCAGACCTCTACTTTGTTTACTCTAGCGCTTAACATGATTTTCAAATGACCATTTCATAAATAATATGGATGGTGTGACACACCAATGAGTGCTTCAGGGCAGTAAAGAATGCATTTACATGATTGATAGTACTCGCAGACCTCTACTTTGTTTACTCTAGCATGTAACATGATTTTCAAATGACCATTTCATAAATAATATGGATGGCGTGACACACCAATGAGTGCTTCAGGGCAGTAAAGAACGCATTTACATGATTGATAGTACTCGCAGACCTCTACTTTGTTTACTCTAGCACTTAACATGATTTTCAAATGACCATTTCATAAACAATATGGATGGTGTGACACACCAATGAGTGCTTCAGGGCAGTAAAGAATGCATTTACATGATTGATAGTACTCGCAGACCTCTACTTTATTTACTCTAGCACTTTACGTGATTTTCAAATGACCATTTCATAAACAATATGAATGGTGTGACACACCAATGAGTGCTTCAGGGCAGTAAAGAACGCATTTACATGATTGATAGTACTCGCAGACCTCTACTTTATTTACTCTAGCACTTTACGTGATTTTCAAATGACCATTTCATAAACAATATGAATGGTGTGACACACCAATGAGTGCTTCAGGGCAGTAAAGAACGCATTTACATGATTGATAGTACTCGCAGACCTCTACTTTATTTACTCTAGCACTTTACGTGATTTTCAAATGACCATTTCATAAACAATATGAATGGTGTGACACACCAATGAGTGCTTCAGGGCAGTAAAGAACGCATTTACATGATTGATAGTACTCGCAGACCTCTACTTTGTTTACTCTAGCATGTAACATGATTTTCAAATGACCATTTCATAAAAAATTGGATGGTGTGACACACCAACGGTGCTAATTTTTTTTTATTAACTGGCATACTTTTAGTTTTACAATTTTAACTGTTCAGTATTTTTTTTCTTGCAGATTTTTTGAAACAAAAAAAAATAATTGTTCATAAGTGCACTACGCAAGCCAATCACCAGTACAGTTTCACGTTGCAGTGCGACATTGACGAGATCCTGCGGCGTGCGGAGACGAGGGACGACGCCCCGGCGATGGTGGGGGACGAGCTGCTGTCGGCCTTCAAAGTGGCCAGCTTCGTGCCCTTGGAGGAGGAGGAGGTCGCTCCGCCGCAGCAGGAGCCCGACGAGGACACCAAGGACTGGGTCAGTCGAAAAATCCCCGTGCATTACGATGTTCCGGAAAAAAAACCCACCTCTTTAAATGCTTAATAATTAAAGTGCTTTGTGCTGAACTGTTACTAAATATAAAACATCTTGTTGGGAACCTGATAATATATACTTCAAAGTGAGAAATAGTTATAGTAAGGTGCTTTATAAAGAGGTTATTACGGAACTCGCATGGTCCATAGAAATTACATAGGAATATATATACATAAAATATTTTTATTGTCTGATAAAAAGTTCTTTTCGTTCCACAAGGAAACAATTAAACTTGTTAAAATTATTTTTATGTGGCATAATCTTAAAACTTGTAATACGTTTGTAACACATTTTATACTGAAATTCAACTTATAATTAAATTTTTGAAATTTGTATATCTTCACATACTGAACTCCTATGGTTCTGGTATTTCAGGTGGCATGGATATAATATATTAGGATTCTTTGAATACTGCTATTTACAAAATTAAAATTAAAATCGTTGGTTTAGGTTTATCACTTACAGGAAAGGGTTTTCAGGATTAGAAAAGTCCTTTGCTCTTTTGGAAAATAAAAAAATTCTTACATGTGTAATGAAATTAAACTTTAATACACTAATAAAACATTTGAATAAAAAATTCACATAAAAATTATTCAACTTAATAGTATTATTATTGGTAATGCATTTTTTATAGGTTAATTTTCAAAGTTTTAAAATTTTTAAAGGAGATGGAAATAAAAGTAAAAATCATTTCACTTGTAAGACAGCCGCAGTGAAATTCTTCATAATTTTTGAGTCTTTTTGATTTTTGTATTTAGTCATATATTATTTTATTACTTGCATTTTAGGCCCTCTTTTATATGAGTTGGTTTTAAATTGAAGTTATCTTTTATAATTGAAGTCACATTATAATTGAAAAATCTTATATTTCATGCCTTATTATATTCAAGTTGCTTTAACAGACATAAATGTTTGATTCCTTGATGTAACATTTACATGGAGCTCACAATAAAAATACCTGAAATGTCTGTATAATCTCTACACCTGTATTCATTAAAAAGGATGCATCTGAGATGCTGTTTAAAATCGTACGCATCATTACAGTTCTTTTGAAAGTTATTTAGGCTGGAAGCGAGCCATTATCATTTATAAATGATGTGCGGTAATGCTGTGATAGGACAGTGGACACATTCAATTGGCTCTGGGTTCGTACAGTAGCTCATGGTTGTGGTTTTTCCAGTACCCCAGTCTGTGTCATTTTGCATTATAGTCTTAAAACACCCATGTTATAGACGAGATGTCAACTTAAAAACAAACATTTAATTATTGTCCATAATATATTCCTGTTCCTTGTTAGTCTGTTATCTTCTGTGTTATTTTAATGAAATTTTGCAACCATTATTTATTTGGAAAAAAAAAGTTAAATTACATTTGAATAAACTACATTTTCCCCCTCTTTTCCCCTGTTCATTGACAACAAATAATAAGCATCTGAAGACTTGTTTATAACATTGATAACATCATGGGTATGTCATTGGTTTTAGTAACCACCAAACAATAATTAATATGTTTGATTCGATCATTTGTAATCAGTAGAGGCTGATAATGCTTCTTAGTTAAAAAATATTTCAAAGTGCACTTGCTTTGTCTTGAATGATTAAATGAACAATTGTTTGTGTTTTTGGTTCTCAATTCATTCTCTGTTTTTTTAGGATGACATCATTCCTTTGGACATCCGCAAAAAAGTTGAAGAGGAAGAAAGACAAAAGGAGATGGATGATCTGTATCTACCGCCACGCAGTCGCAAAACGTTGCAGCAAATCAACCAATCCGACTCGGATGGTATGTGGTTCAGTGAAATTAGTCTTTATACTACTAATGAAGATATTGTTTTAGATATTTTAATTTTCATTGAAAAATGTTAAAACAAAAAAATGTATATATTTTGGTCTTTCCAGGTTTATACAACGTATATTTTTTCTTATTAGGCAATGTGTAAATTAATGTGTTTTGGTTGAAACAGCTGTTAAAAGTTTTTAACCTTTAACATCAATTACAGTATTTTGCCATAGTGATGTTTTGGTCCAGGTACCCAGTCCTTAGTTCTGATGAATCTGGCAATAATTTACATTTTCACCCTTTCCTGGTGAAAATGCAGTAAACTTCCAATGAAACCATGTTTTGGGGGGATATCTCCTGCAGGCAATAGACGCACAAGTTTTTCTAACTTCTTTTACTTTCAATCTAGTGAATATACAGGAAAGGGGATGGAGCCATCTGTAGATATTGTGCAAGATACATCTACAGTTTAATTTAGTGATCCTGGGTTTTGTTTAATAATTATTTACAAGCGACCACTTTGTGACCTGAAAATTGAGGGTGATGTAAAGGTCTTATTATGTATATATGTAATTACGTAGGACACACCTTGTTACTAGAGTATAAATATGTAGCTGTAAATTGTAAATAATGTTATTTTTTAGAGTAGTTTATCAATTAAAAATATAAGCAAGAAATAAAAAAAATATTTGTAAATATCTTACGTGTTTTCTCCAAAATAAAAATATTGTCTAGAATTTAGGGTAATGTTAGTTGTATGTGCACTTTTGAATGTATGATTTGGTTTTCTTTTAATTGATTTGTTTTAAATTTGATTTGAAGTTGATGCAATACTTCATTTCTTAAGCTTAGCTTTTAACATGGTTTAAATGGGACTAGATGTATGATTGCATTCTCATTCCATAACAATATTAATGAGCTTTTAAAACACTTTCCTTGAGATATTTTTGAGGCTTTTCAACTGGTACTAGTGCATCATAGGTGATGTATCATGTGATATCATTAATGTAGTTAACATTTGCTCAAAACAATTAATACTTTTTTTTTGTAGGAGAAGGCAGGGGCAGCCGGAAGCGTAAGAAGAAAGATGAGACTGAATCGAGTGGAGAGGAAGATAGTGACGATGACAGGCCAAAGAAAAGAGGGCGTCCAAGATTAGCACCAAGAGAGAACATTAAAGGCTTTACAGATGCAGAGGTTGGTATGACTATTATTACTTGTAGTTTGTTATGAAAATTACTCCAAGCAGTTCATCAGGTTTACCAGAACTGGTGATGTATTGCCATTCGGGCTAAATGAGGTTTTTAAATGGTGATAAATATATGAATTGCTTATTTTTAATTTGTCGCCTTGCAAAAAGGTAAATAATATATTGATGTGCCAAGTAACAATCTAACAGATTTTTACCATATGCCATGACCTTTACAACTAGCACAAGTCATAGTGTTGTTGTGTTGGTATATAAAGTTAGTGATATTACATGTGTATAAGAAATTAGTGTTTATGTTCTTTTTTGTGTATTTTATGTAGAAAGACATCAGATACAATTGTTGTGTCTTGACTAAATAATTATAAACAATCAAATCAAATTTCATTTTTAAATGTGTATCTTTAGCTTTTTATGTTTTTCATTTATAGTATTTATACTAGGGGTGTGCAAAGTTTCGGAAAGTTGAAGTTGAATTGAAGAATAATTTTCAACTTAATTTTTGAGAAAATTGGAAACAAAAAAAAAATTGAGATAGGAAGATTAGTCATTCAAGCAGAATAATATAAAAACTGGATTTTACCCTTTTGTTTGATAACATCAATGATGAAAGCTAGCTGCCTCTCAAGCTTTTAAAAAAGGGATTAGAACTGTCAACACATTTCTTGGGTAGATAATAAACAACTACAAATCAAATGACTCCCAGTGTCCAGCGCTCCCCTCTCCACTGGGTTGTTTATATTTTGTCAGCTCAGCCAATTATTTCTTCCCATAGCTAACAAAAAAAAAAAGTTGACTTGCAGGTCGAAGGGGTGGGTGTACATCCGGTTGGGTCACTGAGTAAATGTACTCGAAAAACATGCATTTCAGGATAACACAGTCCTTATACCTTAAGTTTTTAGCACAACTCTTGTAACTGATCTACCTATAAAAGATCCTTATCCATGTTTACAATGAAAATAGCCACCAGACTGGCCAGTGTTGTCTCCTGTTTTATGGACACGTACCTATAAACATTTTATCAGTTTGCTGACATTTCTAATATTTAATATATTTTTAGTCTCTTTTCGGTAAAATTAAGTAAGCAGATAATGCGGTTATGTCTCAGACAAACTATGTTGAAGCAGTCTTTTTCTGTATTAGTTTTTTTTTTTTGCTGAATGTAGTTGAAAATAAAAACCTTCCAAATGAACAAATCTAAAAAAAAAAATCCTGAATTTTTTTTTTCCTGTTCAACAAAAAATATTTTAGTGATCCTAAAACTTTTCCCGATTTTTGGAACGCTGCACAGCCCTACTTTCTACTCATTTTACACAAGTCAGGAGTCTGTATATTGTATTAAATGTGTGGGTTGTCACAAAATCAATTATAAAGTGCAACTGATTCGTAGTTAAAAAAAGTACAGTGTCTTCTCGCATAATCGTCGCACATTTTATTCTAAAATCAAGTTTGAAAAGTAGAGGTGCGACAATTATGCTGAAAATTTTTTTTTTGTTATATAAAGTTATTCATAAAAACAAAACCCATTCATGGAAAGTATATTTATTTAAAAAGGGAAGTATAAAAGAGCATGTCAAACAATTTAAATTAATAAGTCATACAACTAAAACCTTTATTCAATTTTAAATAGAAAAACATCTGTGATCCAAATGCAAGCCGAACAAACGCGTAACTACCGTAGTACACATCACGAAAGAATGCGGACTATCAAACGTAGTTAACTCAGCACCTGATAGAGAGCGCACATTGTATGCACTCGGCAAGATATCGATATTCTGCTACGTGCGCGCGCTCTATACGGAAAGCAACATAACCAAACATTAATGATTGCAACGAGCGCTGGCTACAGTTTTTTACGGGATATACCGCGGCGACGCTGAGGAAGGGATGAAGGTTATAACGTTATAAGTTATAACGTTTAAAAAGTCTTTAATAGATAACTTACATGTCAGACAACTTCGTATTTCCGTTAATTAAATAAGTAAGTGGTAATGTCCGAATATATATATATTAGAATTCTATTTTATAATACATCGTTTTATACGGAAAAAATATCCACATAAAGCGCTAGGAATCTAATAGCAGGATCAAAAACATTATGCGACATTTACGCGAGAGGTTTTTTTTATCCAAATTTTGACGCCCTAAAATATGGGTGCGACGATTACGCGCGTGCGACCATTATGCGATAAAAGAGGGTGAGTAATAAGTCGTAAATAAACAGCAAGCAAAGCAAAGAGAGATCCAAAATCTCGCAAATGTGCGTCATAATAACAGGAGTAAACAGAGAGGGTAGCGTGTCTAAAAGCAAGCAATATCACCAGTGTTGGCTGAGGCTGTCGGGTGCCAGACGGCTGGTGCGCAGACATGCCGGCGCCATGGAACCCATTATCTTTGGTAGGAGGGAGGACAGGATCAGCAAGGAGGAGAAGGTTCCCACTGCATCTCGTGCAGTACAGTTTTTGCAAAGAGAAACGCAATGCAACATGCTTCAAATAAATTTTCAGCTGATTTTATCCCAATTTTAAACTTATTAACAAAAAATTTTCATGCTTTGTTGAAAAGGGGTTGTAATAAAGAGGTAATAAACAAGGTCTTAACGACGGGGCTTTACTGTACCAAATTGTAATACGTTAACGTTTTAAAAGCATTAATTTCTTAATTTTATCTTACTAGTACGTAAGTAATTTTTGATTGTACAATGTTTGTTTTATTTTCAAGCAGTGACAGTTGATATCTTGGAAAATGTTTCCTACATTGTTATTATGTTTGTGTATGTTGCACAGGATGTGTTGATTGAACACTCAAGTTGTATCTATGGATTTTTCTCCAGTTCAAATTGGAAAAAAAAATGTTTTGCCAACCCCAAATTTATACAAGCACATTTCACGTAACAAGAATTTTGTTTGCTGATTTTTGTTTTTGAATTCATCGTTCACAAGCGAGGCCAAAATTTCCCTTCTTTCAGCCTAGAAATTTAGGAATTTTTGTAGCGACGGTCAACCAATTTCTCCGATCCAAGAATCACCGAAGAGTACCTTGAAGTGGGAATTTCCTGCCTCTCTACCTCTCCCCATAAATGTAAGGTTTCTTTTTCGTTTGGTAATTAAAAAAAAATACTTAAACCAAGTTGCATCAAGACTTCTTCAAGGAAGTTTAAAAACTCATAATTTTATGGGAATGAAAGTGAGGGATATTACTGTACAACATTAGAAAAATGTATGAACATGGTTGCTACAGGACTAGAAAACCGGGAAACCCGGGAATTGTCAGGGAAATTAAAATGGTCAGGTAATTCTGGGAAATGTCAGGGAAAATTCTACGAATTCTGGAAATTTAAAGTTGCGTATAATTCAAACAAAGCTTTGTTTCAATTCGCTCGTACCGCTACCGAATGACCCCGCTAAAAGGCTGCTGCTTAAGGCACACGGCAACTGCATATCAAACAAACCCTCTGCTAAAAACATAAATTCTGCGTACCGCACTTCGTGCTACAAAAGTATTCAACCCGGCAATATGGGTCGAAGGGCTCTCGCCAGCCATGCCGAAGGGGAAAAAAAAACACACACATTCGCAATTCTGCCGTTAAAATAACACAAAAAAAAAAAAACACTTCAATTTTACCTCATGTTGAAATTTTTATATTACAAATTAATCATATATGCACGTTAGTATTTATGGTATGCACTTCAAAAGAAAGTCGGGGAATTTTTCCTCTTAAATTTCTGGAAAACGGGGAAAAGTCGGGGAATTCTGAAGAGATTCTATTTCTGTAGAAACCGTGATGGAGTATGTATGTATGTATTCACCTAGTTGTGAGCAGTGTCGCCGTGCCTAAACTGCCGCCGGGACGCGCCGCCGGGTGCTCAGATCCGCAGGTTCGTGCGCAGCTACAAGCGGTTCTGCGTGCCGCTGAAGCGGCTGGAGGCGGTGGCGTGCGACGCGGAGCTGCAGGAGCGGCCGCTGGCCGACCTGCGCCACCTGGGCGAGGTGCTGCGCGAGCGGTGCCTCTCAGCCCTCGCCGCGCAGCAGGGCTCCAAGGAGAACGAGTCGGTGCACGAGGACAGCAACCCCTCAGGTCTCTACTTGCATCGCGCGTGTGTGTGGGAAGACGGCGGTATAAAGCGGACAATCCTTGTTATCTTCCATGCGCGCGCGCGGCGCACATCGCACCCTGAGTACAAGGCTATCGTAACTCAAAAATCAGTTCAATACTACCACAACTCAGATGCCATAGTACTGCACATATTCTTATATACAGTACAACCCGGTTATAACATTCCCGTTTTTAACATTTTCCCGCCTATAACACCATAATTTCATGGTCCCGTCATTTCTCCATTTATCACAATGCTTTAATTTCCCGCCTATAACAATATTAAAACTTCTACATTCCCGCCTTTAACGTTCAAATTTACTTTGATAACTGCCACAATTTGCGGTATCCCTTCCTTCAAAGTCATAATTTAGAGCGAAACCATAGCTAGAAAATACAGCACGCATATACAAACATCAGATGTTTACATTTGAGTAGTTCACCATAGACGTGGTACACACGCACTCCACAACTTGCACTGGATCGACTATCAATATGGCGTCCTGTTCGCGCTTGTTAGCCTATGACTTGTTCCTTTATACTTATGATGCACATTTTGTGCACTGATACATGGTCGGAAACAGTGCTACTATACTCTATGGTGCTGGTTTTTGTTTCAAAGGTTTAACACCTTGAGATGGTTAACTGTTCTATGGATATATTCACGGCTTTTGTTTGTGGTTAACCTTTACCGTAATTATTATTATTTTTTTACTTATTGTAGTCACGGTCGTATTTAATTAAAATACGCCGTATTGAAATTTTATTCAGGTTTTTGTACGGTTATGATGGCCGATAAATATAAGCGAAAATATATTCTGTAGCTGAAAAAATTCAGTTTATTAACCAAGTGGACAGGAACCCCAACAAAACGTGTGTTGTGATTGCAAAAGAGTTGAATATTTCTGTTTCGACTCTGAACTGTATTGTACAAAACATTTTTTTTTCTTTAGCATATTATTAGGTATTATCTATAAATAAAATTAACCAATTTTCCACTCTATTGCTGTACTTAGTGTAATACTCCTGTATTTTGTGTTGTTTTACCTATACTTTTTAATTTAATCAATCCACGTGTAATTTTTACAAAGTGAAGATGATTTCCTGCTTATAACATTTTCCTGCTTATAACATTTTTTTATGTTGGTCCCTTGGAGAATGTTATAACAGGGTTGTACTGTATAATGTTTTCCAGAGCGCAACCCTACATTATTTGCCATAAGTCCCGTAAAAGTAAATATAATATTGCGATAGTCTTGCAGTGCCTAGATAATGATATTTTTCCTGCTTATGGTCAAAATATCTCATGCTCAATTTTTTGAGTTACGATAGTCTTGTACTCGGGGTGCGATATGTTGCGGCAGTCGCCAGCCAGCTCTGCACCTGCACGTGTCCTGGCCTTGCTCACGTTCGTAATGTTGCCCCCTCCTTAAACCTCCTTAGAACTGTGTTGCGTCTGGACGCAGGTCGTGCGTCGTTGAGTGTTTGAAAAAAAAAAAAAAAACTTGTAACATGGTTGAAAGCATTTTGTAATCGAAAACTTGGGTTCGGATTCAAGCTGTTTTGCTGCCGGGTTGCATTTACTTTACTCTGCTCCCGGCATTTTTAGTTGTGTCGGAATTTACTCTTACATACTGTTTTCACTTCAGTTCAGTGTTTCCAGTTTTCTAGTGCGTTGCATATAAAATATCAAGTGTACACTTTCATACTTTGGGGTACATTTTCAAGGGTACATTTTTTTCTTTCAGCCTGGCAGTTTATTACAGCTTGTTTTAAATACCATTTTACTATAAATTAAATTTTTTTTGGTATTCCCAATAAAAAAATAATTCTGCAAAATTGATGATCCACCGTGGTCACTGTCCTGAATGTTAATGGTTAAAGATCTTTCTCTTACTTTGTATGTTCATTTTTCAATATGATAATTCTCTGGTAGGTATTTCATTATTACAGCGTAAGGACCTGACATTTTATGCGAATGGCTTTTGCTGCAAAAGTAATGAATTATTTGTAAAAAAAAATTTGAATATCACAGAAAATTAAATTAAAGCCATTTATCCAAAAAAAAATTTTTTTTTGTTGTATTACATTTAACATCCCGCCGTTTATTGTCACACTGCAAATAGACTACAAATGATAGTTTATCAATGTAGGTAAGTGGTAATTGTGATTCTTTGTTCTATGCATAGCAAGCAATCTGAAAAGGGGCAGCCTTTGTTAGCAACCACAGGGAAGCATTGAATGGGAAGGACCCTGCTACTAATGGCGTTATAGCTCTCTTTCTCTCTTCATCTTTCTCCCGCAGTGCTTTCGAAAGTGTTATCCTGTCTCATTTCTCACACCCGTGCCAATTTAAGAGTAAGTAAAAGTGGCAGAGCATGTAGTTTCTAAACTAAGCTTTTCTAGTAACTGACAGCGCATTAAGTGAAGTGTTCGTGAGGAACAGAGTTGGAGGGGGTGAAGTACCAACACTTTGGCATGATCTCTAATTTTCCAGGTCAGTAAGCATCAGTGTGGCGACGCTACATGATATTAATCACAAATGAATCCACATCAAGATTGTATGTGTAGACGTTGTGCAAGATTAACAGTTGCAATTTTTTGACAGGTCCGGGACCTGGGAAGCGGGGCAGAGCGCGCGGCCCGTCGTTCAAGCTGGGTGGCGTGGCGGTGAATGCGAAGAGCGTGATGGCGTGCGAGAAGGAGCTGGAGCCACTGAACGAGGTCTTGCCCGCCGACACGGCTGAGAGGAGCAAGTGGGTGCTGGATGCGAAGTGAGTCAGCTTTGTTTGATAGGGTTAGACATTGCTTAAAGCTTAAGGTGATAGGACTGCCATGATTATAGTGGGTTCAAATCACTTGTCAAACCATTTTGTTGTAATAATATAATATTTTTTCTATCTTTATTTTTAAGTATATGATTTTGTACAGGCCACTAATATCTTGAATAAAAATATAAAGTTACTAGGGGGGTGTGAAGCTTCGGAAAGTTGAAGTCGAATCGAAGACTAATATTCTTTTGAGTTCATTTTGGGGAAAATTTTAAAACTTAGAAGGTTTGAAGATTTTTTTCATAGAGCAGAATACAGTGAAGCTTGTTTAAAACGTTCCTGCACAATATGATTTCCCGTCTCATATGATCAAATGTTTCGGTTTTACTGTTTTCTTCATATGATGTGAGTTATTATTTTCCGTTAATAAGTTCCTTGTAAATTTGGTTTCCCGTATTAAAAAATGTTTTTAAAAGTTGAAATGCATTATCCTTTAGGAAATTACAGTTTTATTCTTTAATTAACAAAAGTACGTAATTGTTTGACGTGAACGTTCTCTTTAGGACATGTTTTCAAATGTTACGACCTTGATTTGTTCCACGTCCACCGCTTCTGTGCAGTACGTATAAAAATGATGCTAGCATTGGTTGACATCATGCTAGATAGGTTGATGCCTGTACAGAGAGTGCGCTCAAAGTCGATTATTGGTATCGATAGCTCGCCGCTGTGCAGTGGTGGTAGGTATCATGTTTGGTTTGATTGATGACAACATAGAGTTGACTTATGGTATGGGTAGCTCACCGATTGCTGCACCATGCACATTCTGTCGTTTGCAGAGTAGTATTATTTTACCGCTCATTACGTTAGTGCTGTCTGGCACTTTTGTTACGGTTTTGGTTAATTTGTAGGTGAAACAAATAAGGGTATTTGTTTCGTAATAATTGTGTTATTTATGATTGTTATTAAACAAAGCATTTTCAATTAAAGAAAAGAAGCTGGACATCAACAAAGTTAATTCTAACCCCAAGGTTCCATGAGTGGCAATCGCTAAACAGCTGGGAATACCACCAACACTGAATACCATTGTTACCAAACAAGATTAAACATGTTTCGAGGCCAGAAATATTTCATCGACATGTATGAAAAGGAAGAGTTGAAATTATGAATGGATGACTTGTGGCATCATTAAACAATATCTGCATTCCCTCGATGCCAAAATAGGAGTAAAGAACAGAAAGATTATTGTGTTTATGGATCACTACCCTGCCCATCCGAATAATGTAGCAAACTTGAGGATTGTGAAAATACAGTTTCTTCCTGCTAATTCCACATCAGTGCTGCAACCATGGATAAGGGTGTGATCCAGAAAATAAAGCAGTATTACGGCAAGAGACTGTTATGCAAACTAATTACAAAAATGAATCACGCAACACCCTACTATCCACCATACAAAGTGTCTATTTTAGATGCACTGAATTTCCTTGCATTTTCTTGGGATTTGTTTGACCCAACCATCATCGTCAGCTGCTTTAAGAAGGCAGGCTTTGGAGGTGACATTGTAACCCCAACTGATGAGTGTGATGATGGAAATGTGGGTGCATGCAATAATGTGTGAAAAAGTTTGCGAGGAAAACAAAAAATCACGTGTAGTTGTGATGAGACTGTTGAAGCTGACAATGATGTCCTGCTTTGTTGCTGAAGTAATAGCAAGCAGAGCAACAATGATGTGGTTGCAGTAGAAGATGATGACTAAAAAGGATGAAGAAAGTGAAGCAAGAGCTTCACCAAAACCAACTTATTCTGACACCTTAGCGCATCTGGACGGATTGCGAGACTTTATTCAAGGATCTGCAAATGTGCCAGACAGTTTTTGGTAAAGTGTCTGGCTCTTTGAAAATTTCATAATGCAGCAAACCGTGAAAAACTCTAAGCAGACAATACCTGTTCACTTTTTTTGAAGAATTTAATTTAGAATATGTATTGTTTTACTTTTTTCACAGTCATTTATTAAACACCCACACATGTTTTATATATATATACTCACACACATATGTTAGAATTAGTTTCTTTCAATAAGAAATTTAATCTTTGTTGTGTCTGGATCTAGTTTTTAATCACAGTTAGTCAAATTTAAAAGTTCTTATTGTATACATGGACCCAAGTTGCATGAACAGAAAATAAGGATGTAATAAAGTTATTTATTTTGGTTTGGTGTAATTTTAGGATTGTGTGAATATTTGATAGCACAATAAATATTGAAACATTAAAAATATTATTTGATTAAAAAATCTCTTAAAGTGAATGAAATTAATTTTTTTTTTTTTTTTTAGATAAAAGTGTATTTGAGTGCTTAATAAATTTTTATTTGGTTTATATGGACTTACTGCACTAGTTTGGTCCAATATTTTATTTTGTAATGTTAAATAACTGGATATTAATATTATTAATGTTTTGAAAGGAACATTTAAAGGGTTGAATGTTTCTACACCATAGCTAGTATTTTTTTATTATTATATTTCTGACACTTGAGATCTAGATTCTAATTCAAGCGGTAGATTCAAGGTACTATTTATTTGTTATTTGGATTTTAAAAAAATTTGTATTTGATCCCTCACTGATGATAAACTATAATGATAAACCACTTCAACTGTAAGGCAGACCTGGAAAAAGAGGATGTCTATCATGTCAGTCTCAATTTTAAGATAACTTTGAATGTAAAAATGGCTTGGACATTTAGAAAGTTCATTGTGAGTTGAAAAATAATAAACATATTTAATATAAGATAACTCAAAACTCAAAATGACTTCAAAATTATGTTAAAAGTGACCAAACTCCATTTGAAATGTTTACTATAATTAGTCTTTTATAATTTCATAATTTTAAAATTTCGTCTTTGAATAATTTGCGTTATAAATTATAATGATAACTTCGCAATATCGTATCAATTTTTTCCTTAAGTGGTTTTATCAATTAACCAAGTAGGCCTGGCAAATATTCTTTATTTAAGCCAAATTACATTGGCCTACATGTTTTTTTATTTCATATTTTATAATAAAAAACTATTCGCAATTCTAAAAAAAATTTAGTTTAGTGGTGAATCCAACAAAGAATATATTTTTTTAGTTTAATTTCACAAAAGTCTCTTCAACTATAGCTTGATTATAGTTTTATTTTAACAAAATAGGATTATTCGCACAACCCTATATATATTTGTTGTTCACTTCTGTTTCTAGTTTGTTGTTCAGCCAGCTAAATAGTTTCTCTTGGTGGAAGCATTATCATTTATTGCAGACCGGCATAAAACTGTTGGGTCGTGTTTGCAGGGTGAAGCCTGCGAACTTCGACGTACCTTGGGAGGTTGAGGATGACTCTAAACTGCTGCGAGGTGTTTACCAATATGGGATGGGATCGTGGGAAGCGATAAAGATGGATCCTTCCCTGGACCTTGGCGTGAAGATTTTAAACAATGAAGGCAGTAAGCCGCAAGCAAAGAATCTGCAGGCTCGCTGTGACTACCTGCTGAAGATTTTACGCAAGCAGCTTGATTTCAAAATGGGTGTGGTGAGTAGTGTGTTGTTCATTCACGATGTAGCTATAGCCGTTAACTATTATGACTACCTTGAACATGAATCTGCCATGCAGTATTTTCTTGAATTTTGCCTTTGGCAGCAATCTGTCGATTTTGATAGGTAAGGGCTTGTAAATTTTGTTAATGACGAAATCACAAAATTTTACAAGTACGTACAATGCAATATGTTGGTAATTTACAGAAAACTTAATTTAAAACACTGTGAGGGATTTCATTTTTTGTGATATTTGATGCGCTATGCAAAATTGGTGACTATGCAAAATAAATGTTTATAATATAAAAGATATGTTTTCTTGTCAAAAAGCTAAATTTATTTCAAATTAATTTTGATACACCAGAAAATAACCGAACCTAATAATTCTTGGTGTGTATATATGTACGTATACAAATTAATGGGCATGGCTATTGTTTGTTTCATTTACCATACCCAATGTTACTAGACATACATTAGCCATATTTTAATATTTGTGTCATATTTTGATAGATTGTTTGAAAAAGCAAAAATATTTACTTTTAGTTTTTTTTTAACTTTAATGTAAATGAGTAATTTTTTCAGAATTTCATCTTTTTAAAAAAAAATTAATTCTGATTGTCATTGGTGACCTCCCAAAGGTGTACAGATTTTTTGTCTCCCTTTTAATTGGTAGTAGTGATTGTTTCTCAGAGGTGTGAGCAAAAGTAGCTAAAAATGCCAAAAAGAATTTCAGTGTTTGAGCTAGTGACAGTGTATGGACATGGAGGATTCTACTTCTTCAATAAAGAAAAAAAAATAAAGTGCTAGTATTGTAATATTGTTGATTTGAAAACAAAGGATTCTTGTGAGAAATACTGTAAATGTTGAGCAGCCCATGTTGCTAGCAAAGTGGCAAATCAAAATTCCCTTTATGTTCAAACTACGTGCCACACTTTTAGATCTAAAGAATGGGTTCAACTTTTTAATTGCAGAGCTATACAACATCCCTCAAAGCAGCTACTATGGCTAAAATTGTGACCAATACCAAATCTTGTTTCTTAAGTTATCTTTGCTAATAATGGAGCTAGCCAAATCTTTTGTCGAATACAAGCAATATTTGTACAACCCTCGAGAAATCATAGCCAGACAGGCAAAAGTGGATACTACAGCTCTGAAAAACTGGCTAAAAGCCCTGCCATTACTGTCTGGCCTACCATTCTAACAGTTTGTCTAGGGTTATTCTGCAGCCTGCCAATCTGTAATCCATTAAAGTGTAGAAGTTGAAATCTTGTGTGGATTCTGTTATCTTTGAATAATAACTTTCCAATATATGCATTTAATGCAGTCAAGTGCATTTTGATATCATTTCTCATTGACAGCAATTGTGCTTTTTCAGCTTATGGCAGCATAGTGACAGACCAGCATACAGCTCTTTGTGCAAACAATGCAGAATTAATGCTTATGTCATGTGTTGTTGCTCAAATAAAAGCATGCAAATTTTTTGTGAAAAAAAAAAAAATTAAAAATTCTGTAATTTAATATACTGAAATTAAGTACCAAACAGGTTGATTTTATTAATTGAAATTGGCCAATTTTATTCACCTTTTTCATTGGTCCTTTCAGGGGCTAAGGAGAGGTAGAAAAGGGATTGTGAAGCACTTATCAGTATTATAGCAGTATTCAAATATTATAATGAATGGTGAAGATTGCACTATATGTGGTAGATTAGAGAGTGTCTCTTGATAGCTTTGTAATTCATTTTAAAAATAAATAAATAATTTTAAAAAAAGATGTGTTACTGCAGTATAATTACTAAAAAATAACATCACTTAATTGTTGCATTGATTAAACTAAAATTATGAAACATTAATTTTATTTGTGCTATTGTATTTTCAGTCTATGATATGTGATATAATGCTAAGGTTATTATTTGTATTTCGAATTCATCTTAAATTGCTTCAAACATACTATATGAAATCAGAAATTAGTTAAATTTTCAGTGCGGAGATAAATTTAAACAGGATACCCATTTTTTAGTTTATGTGATAGTTTTAAGTATGATAAAAAATGCAGTTCAAAAATAAATTATAGAAATAATTGGATCAGGACCTTAATTGCTAACAAAAATATCTTTTATTTTGGTTCTTAGTTTTAATTTCTGGTTAAAAAGTTTAGATTGTTATAGATTGTAAGTAGACTTACATCATTTATTTATTTTGCGTAGACGAAGCCCAAGCGGGAGCGAACGCGGAAAGTGGTCAAGTCTCTGAGGGAAGTGACGGAGGATGATGTGATAAGCTCGGCTGAGGAAGCTAACGTGAACAGCAGTGGACAAGCGACGAGCACTGCACCTACTGTCCTGCCCAAGAAGCCACCCAAGGTGAAGACCGAGAAGAAGGTGAAGGAGGAAGGAGAGGAGGTAAAGAGTGAGGAGGAGAGCAAGGAGAAGGAGGAGGTGGTGGTAAAGGTGGAGAAGGAGAAGAAGAAGGCACCAAAGAAGGAGAAGAAAGAGAGCAAGGCAAAGAGCAAAAAGCTGATGGGTCCGATGCACTTCACCGCAAACAGCGAGCCTCGTGCGCTGGAAATAGTTGGCGATTTGGAGCCACAAATTTTCAATGAGGTAAGTTTTTATATGGCGAAAATATTGCTTTTGGATTTGAATCAATGCACTCTCGGTGTACAGTAGGAACACACAAATTGTTTAATTTAAAGAATTATTTGTTATAAACTCAAGAACAAGCATGAAACACTTAAGTTTCTATATTTTGGTTAATTGTTTCAACTCTAAAGGGTACGTGCTTGTTTGACTCTATTTTCATTAATCACAGATACAATCTTGTAAGCTTTTACAGGCGTATACTATAAATTTAAGTTACAGGAAAGGTTGACTCTCTTGAAAAAAAAAAATTATTTATTTTTTTATCTGTTACTGATACATTTAGAGGTGAACTGTGTTCAAATGTGGTGATTTTAGTTCCACTTGGTTTTATTTATTTTCTGTGTTCATAAAAGTAATGTAGTCTCTCTTATTACTTTTTCCAATTAATTTTGCATTTATTTCAAGTTTTATTTAAAACGTAGCTTTTAGAAGACATACGTAGTACGTAGGCTACATAATTTTCTGTCCGATATTTATTAAAGAGAATACCTAGTATAATATGTCAGTTTCGGGCTGCACGGGGTCTTGGCAGGTCAGGCACTGTAGATGTGTTCAGAAGGACGGGTGCAGGCGAGGTAGCGTCATGTCGAGCGGTGCAGTGTCTTGCTGGGCGCAGTGCAAGGAGAAGATGCGGCCGGTGAAGAAGGCCCTGAAGGCGCTGGACAACCCTGACCAGTCGCTGACGGAGCAGGAGCAGGTGAACCACACGCGCCAGTGCCTGCTGCAGATCGGGGACCAGATCAACCGCTGCCTCGACGAGTACAAGGACCCGGACAAGGTCAAGGAGTGGCGCAGGTCAGTGCCTCCCGGGCGTCTGTGCTGTCTTCAAAAAACTTCTCAGATAGGAAAAGGACAATTTTTGCTCCTTCATAGTCTGTTAAAAGGATATGTAAATAAATTGACAAATTATAACATTTTCTTATAAATAACTAGGACCTAAAGGCATACAAAAAAGTACAATTTGATGTTGTGTTTGAACACTTTTCTGAAAGAAAATTTATGCATCAAACATATATTGTAATTTTGCATTTAAACCCATATGTATATGATCAACTTTAAATAAATTGACAACAAAAAAGTGACTCAAACACAAAATGGAATTAACGTAGCGTACTGATAACTATTGTCATATTTTACACTGACCATTAAAAATGTACATCATTTAATTGAACAAAGTGTTTTTATCCTAATTTTGTTTGCTTATTTAAGGTTTTATGTGTATTCACTTAATTTTTAGGTATGTTTGCCATATTAATTTTTAGATGTAGAAATGGTTCTAGAATGTTCTAGAACAATTGGACTGATGCAGTCATATTGCTGGTTACATAAAGGCTAGAGAGAGACAGATCTTGTGCATGGGAAAATGAATCATGTGATAGGAATCATGGACAGAGTTGCATAGGAACCTGGTCCTTTTTCACTATTGTAAAGTGTTGTGTTATTGGTCTTAATTGTAAGGTGCTCTGCGATTGGCCTACAACTCAAGATTCCTTCCAGGAGAAAAGGACGTGGCTTTGTAGCTCGCAATTGTTAGTCTTTACTTGGACACCCAAGTGAGATATTTCAAGTGGTAGCCTATCAATTTTAATAAATGATTTAATTGGTCCAGGTTGTGCTGTAGAACAATTTTTTGAACATTTTTCATGTTTATATATTTTACCACTGACCGCAGCATAGGCTCAGGTGGAGCCTCTTTTTCTAAATGTGGCCACGCTGAGAAGACAATTGTCTCTCAATAATTTGTATCGTGAGTTGATAAGCAACCACAGGATTTAAGATCAAACATTAAGTAAATGTAAAGCCTTAGTGATGAACTGATTTGTTTGCGTAAGTGGAGTTGTTGGTTTCTTTGAGTTATTTCATCATGTAAATGTTACTGCATTTTTGAAATCATGTTCAGTGTTTGGCAAATATTAATTGACTGCATTCATTATTTTATTTTTATTTATGTCTGGAAATCTCCAGAGTATACAGCCTCAATCTTGAAAGGAATTTTTTTATGGAACATACATTTTTTTGATTACCCAACAATTTATTTTTTATGTTTTCTTGAATGTAACAGTCAAACCAATCAGAGCTAGCCTAAGGTCTGGACTTTTACATTTTGTTTGAATCATTATTTGAAGCTGCTTAATTACTTTGATTTACATGGATTAAATATAACTTTACATTGTTACTTTTTTAATGTAATATTAAATGGTTAACTAATTTTTTTTTTTTTTAAAGCTCTGAAGTAATCAACAAATTCATAAAGTGTTTATTAATGTAGTGAAATTTTGATGAGACATCGCTGAAAAATCTTGAAAAAATCTGGCATTGGATATTGGCAAGAGAGTGGTTACGCTGTTAACTAGGTTCATTTCTAGTTTAAAACTTGTCAGTGTCAGGTCTGCCATATTCTCTAATATGTACAAATGTTGTTTAGGGTCATTTTGAGAGGAAGGAACAGCATTACCTACTCCAAGTTATGTCTTGTAGTCTTCTGTTTTGGTCATAATGGTACATACATGATGTGTTGGTTTTTAGAATAAAATGTTGTTTTGGATTGGTGTGATGGCATGTATAATATTAAAAAATCAATGTGGTGTTTTCTTTCCCCCCAGCAACCTGTGGTACTTTGTATCAAAGTTCACAGAGTTTGATGCAAAAAAGCTGTTTAAACTGTACAAACATGCTGTGAAGAAGGACCAAGATAAGAAAGATAAAGTTACAGAGAAGAAAGTGAAGTCAGTCAAGACTGAAAAAGAAGAGGTAACATTGATGGTGCTCTAGTTTTTTTTTTTTTTTATTTTTTTTTTTTTTTTAATTTTCATATCACATAGCTAGTCTTGCATGTTATGTCAATCTGTGGAAAATTAATATTAATTATTTAACTTTATTTCTGGGTGATTTTGATTAGTAATTTTTTAAAGTGATAACTTTGATTTAGTTGGAAATATATTGTATATAAGTCCCGTTTCTCGATTCCACCGGTTCTCTTTTGTTTCCTACTTGGCAGCAAACAACTCATGCGCTGTACAATTTGCAAATTTCGGGCCATGTGATTAGATCTAAACATAAAAAATTTCTAAATTTGTTTTTTCATAATCATTTCACATTTAAACTGAAAAATATGTTTTTTATTGCCCTACTTGGAAATTATAAGTTAAATGTAATTAGTTATCAAATTAAATATTAAGGCTTTAAATTTTACACACACACTATGCTGTGTTTAGATACATGTTCCAGAGATAATTCCAGACAATATGCTTTTATCCGTTTGAGTTGAACTAATAAAAAAAATAATATTTGTGCATTAACTATTTATTTTACATTATTTTCTTCAGGTATTTTGCGATATTACAAATGTTTTTCTACTCTTAATAGTTGTGAAGGCGATGAAGTAAAGGGGTCCCTAGAAACATTTTATTTTTGATTGCTCAAGATGGTACCACAACTATGGGCTAGGAGAATTGTTTGTGGTCGAATTATGGTAAAGTGGGGTGCTTATAAGTCAGTTTTTTGTTTTATTTTATTTTGCATGTACCTGCTAATCCAGGTTTTTGGCCAATTCAGAATGAAATTTTTTCTACAGTTGTTTTTTTTTCTAATCTTATGACACAAATATTTTGTTTGTTTTGTTTTCTTAGAAAACTAGTGATACCAAAGATGGCAGCCATAGCCGTAGTCCGAACAAACGAAGAATGGATGATGATAAAGATAACGAGAAAGATGTGCATAACACTCCAAAGAGGCCTTTCCTATCACAGGATTCGAGGTAAACCAGGTACCATTTTACATCGTACATTCATTATATTGCCATGTGTGGAAAAGAGTGAATAAATTGTCTACCACTGTTATGTTTTAACAAAATTTATAATGCATATGTAGGGCAGGCTTGCAGGCTTCACTTGTTGAAAGTAGCTAATATTTTCTTGTTTATTAGATAATTCACTATTAATACACAGTCCCGGACATCTAGTTAGTAGGATAAAATGAAATAATATGTTACATACAGTATATCTGGGTGTTCAGATTAATTTTGTCATTATTCTAGGAGATTAGGCATATGTTAAATTGAGTATGAAATGCCTGCTTTAAAAGTTTTGTTTTTACAGATTAATTAATTTAAATTTTAGGCCTTCCGTTTACTAATTTCTCACTCACGGAAAGTTATCTTTTTGCTTCTTGGTTTATGTGTTATTTAGCAAATACTACTTCAGAAAGCAATTTGGAAAATTTTTTGTTTGGAAGTGATTTATTTTTCTATTTTGAAAAGAATACGACAATTTTTATTCATAGACTACTTGCTTTTATTTTCTCTTGTCCCCATTCTTTCTATTTTTCACAATACCTACTCTTGGTTATTTTGTTTAGTACATGTATACAAGAAGTGTGTTATGACTCATTCATTATGTGTTTAGTTAGTCAAAATATAATTTGAATTAATGTCAATTATTGGAAATTCAATTCAGTTTTCATATGCTAAATTATTTTATTGTACTTAAAAGAAAAAATAAACATTTGCTTTATAGTTTACTATAACTTAACAGTTTGCTTTAAAGTATAAGTCTTTGCCTGTATATTATTATTCATGAGTTATTCCAGATTCACAAAACTTACATAGGTTCATTTCGTTGATTAGAGTATTTACTAAGTATTGCTGGCAATTATACACATTCAATAGCTTTTGGTAGTTTATGTTGTTTATTGTTGGTGGAAGTGGTTTTTCTTTATCATGATTTTATTTGAGGTATCAATCAGTGTAAAATACATATGTTACGAAAAATAATTTAAGGGTATGATAACCAAAAGAAATACATATTATGTGTGAATTTATGCTGCTTACTGCTTCCGTGCTTTACCGCAGTTGTTTGCTTGGACTAATACGTGTTATGTTTTAAAAATAATACTGGTTACACTTGTTCTGCGTCTACTATTTATTTCAAAGCCATCAAGGAATTGATATTCACCTGCAGGTATACTCTCTCTACGGGATTGGCAGAACTGCATCTACAGTTGCAAATAGCGATTCGCTTGAGAAGTTGCATTATGCGCTACTGTACTGGTTGTGATTATTTACATTTGTAGCAACAAAAATGACTTTAAAAGTCGGTGAGATTTCATTAGCAAATAGCACAACCAAATTATATCATTAAGATAATTTAAAACTATAATTCTCAGTCATTTAAAGTTTTTCAATAGGAAAATTTTATCTCTATGTATGGGGAATTAAAGTTCAAAGTATCAAAGTGGTTCCTTGTTATGTTTTTCCTCAAATGATTTTATAAAGGGAATTAAATATGTTGGTCCTGTATGTGAGTAAATACAATAGTAAAACAGTAAAGCGGAAATTACATTTTAAAAGTTAATTATGTTCGTATGTTTTGAATCTATTATAAATAAATTATGGAGAAATTTAGTGATATATTAAGTGTACACACAATTATTTTGTAATGGTTTTCATGCATATGAAAATTTAGAGAAGAATTCTGAATGAGGTGCAGTACTTTTTTTTTTGTTTGCTATAGAACTTAAACTTGTGAGCTTAATCTAGTGATTTTGTGAGAAATATATTATTATTCATTGTTTAAATATTAGCAGATATTCACTACAATTTTTTGTTGGAAATTTTGTTTTTGACTCTGCTGGTAAACCACAATGCCTACATTTGTAGCACACACTGTAGTAGCATTGATTGGTTGCTTGTAGTCGAAGCTATGAAAAGGACCACGGGAAGAAATCCCAGCAGAGTGATCGACCGTCGCCGCGGGAGCGCGACCGGGACCGGGACCGTGAGCGCGATCGTGATCGGGATCGGGATCGCGATCGCGATGGGAAGGACGGGAGCGGACGGGTGCGGAAGGACAGTGGTGGTCCCTTGCAAGCCACGGCCCCGATGCACCAGCCGTCGCGGCCGATGCTGAACAGCTCCCCCCAGCGGCCCTCCCCCTACAGTGCGGGGCCTCACGTGCGTCCCAGCGGCATCGACGGATCGGGGGACCGCTGGCCGTCCGGTCCACTTAACAGGGACAGGTGCGTTTGGCGACTTGCATTTATCTCCTTCTCCCTGTTCGTTTTCCCTTCTTCCATTGGATACTGTATTTGCTGAAATAAGCCTGTTGTATAGAGTAAGCCTCGCACTAAATTTTTAAAAACAGAATTTACAACCATATTTCAAGTTTATTTTAGACTTATATAATTATTCCTAAATCATAAATCTAAAATTTCATAAAACAATGATGTAATAGTAATATCATTCTTGGGATCATTATTGAAATCTATCTGGTTATTTTTCAGCACTCCTTATTCTTGCCACTAGAGTAATATTAAATGTATCAATATTTTAAATTAAAATTCTTTATGTAAATACATACATGTCAATAAAGGTATCAGGCAGTAAATACCGTGTTTTCTCGCATAATCGTCGCAGATTTTATTCTAAAATCAAGTTTGAAAAGTAGGGGTGCGACCATTGTGCGGAAAAAATTTTTTTGTTAGGTAAAGTTATTCATAAAAACAAATCCCGTTCATGGAAAGTACGTTTATTTAAAAAAAGGCGGAGTATACAAGAGCACGCCAAACAATCTATATTGATAATTCCTTAAACAAAAACCTTTCTTCAACTTTAAATAGAAAAACCAAAACTCTAACGCGAACGCGTGAACTAACGTGTCGTAGTTTACACACTTGCCACGAAAGAATGCGGGCTATCAAATGTAGTTAACTCGGCACCTGACAGAGAGCGCGCGCGTAGGATCCAATCGGCGAGATATCGATATTCGACTACGTGCGCACGCTCTATACGGGAAGCAACATAACCAAACATGAATGATGCGCTGGCTACATTTTTATAAGCGGTACGCCGTGGTAACGCAGACAATCAGATAAAGGAAATACCGTTTAAAAACGTCTTTAAAAGAACATTTACACGTCAGACAACTTTGTATTTCTGTTAGTAAAATAAATAAGTGGTAATGACCGAAATTAAATTTTAGATTACACCTACACCGCGGCGACGCAGACGATCAGATAAAGGAAATAACTTTTAAAAACGTCTTTGTAAGAAAATTTACACGCCAAACAACGTCGTATTTTTCCGTTAATTTATTAAGTAAGTGGTATTGAACGAATAAATATTAGATTTGTACTTTAAAATACATCGTTTTATATGGAAAAGATACATACACAAAGCGTTCGGCATCTACTAGCGGGACCAAAAACATCATGCGACGTTTAAGCGAGAAGTTTTTTTATCCCAATTTTGACAGCCTAAAATATGGTTGCGACGATTACGCGCGTGCGACGATTCTGTGATAAAACACTGTATTTTGTTTATGACATAACTGTTAAATTCCTAAAATTTTTACCTTTATGCGAGGAAAAAAATTCATGAACTACCGAGCTCTGGCCGTAGTTGTTTTGTTTACTGCAATGAAGCACCATTACTATCTCGGCCATGAATGATCAAAACCAGTGCTACGTTACAAAGAATTTAAACTAGTAAACAAATCAGGAAACTGCTGAAGAAGCACACGTAACAAATTCTCACCTTTTAAATAAAATTTTTATTGCATTACACCATCACTCAAGAACCAATCATAATTATTTTTCTCAATTTACATGTTTGACTCTGCAACAACGTACTTTCTTTCCATAACACGATTTCCCATTTCATCATTTTTAATCATTTTAGGGGTTTTATCAATCGTAGATGATAGCAACCATTAACCTTCGGCAATTGTTGCAACTTCTTCTTTAAAAAAACACACACCTTCAAACCACGTACAAGATATCCGTCATTCATTTAACAACAACAGCAGGTTACCCAACTTTGGAGCTTAATTGAACTTGTGCTATACGTCATAGGAATGCAGAATTGCCAAGTTTTAATAAGTTGTGCTTAATGTTTTTTCAACACACATTTTATGAAAAATTGTGTACATATTATTCAGGAAAATAGTTGTTTCAAAACACAATCCTTAGGGTCACATATGCTGTGTACTTTAAGCCTCGTGTGAGAGGAAGGTTATGATCACAGAAAAATGTCAAACATAATTTCAAACCATCTATAAATACGTATTACAAAAATATCTTCCTTAAGTTCAGCTGATGCTTCCATCATTGCTTAGAGTGCCAGTTTGCCAGTGTCACTGTTAGTTGCTTGCCTCACAACTGTTACCCTGTTCTGCCTCCCTCATCGGTTATAGGTATGGCTAATTTATTAATGCATTTTGGTGAAGATTATGTAGGTGGATGTCATTCTCAGGGTCAAGGTTTCTGAATGTGTTATAGTTTTCTGTGTAAACATCAGAATAATTTATCTAAAAATCTGTAGATTTTTTGTATGTTTTCGTTTAATACTCAGCATTTAGTGTCAGTGTTAATATTGTGTATAGATTTTTTATTTTGATATCACTATTGCTGAGAGATTACATGACTTAATATTAATTATCTGAGCTGTCATGTTAAAAATTGCTGTAGGCAACAGTGTTTACGGTTGGGTGATAGGGGTGGTCTTGCTTTTTGTCGGTTGCTGAAACACATGTCACAGCGGGGTATAGCTATGGTGTTGACTTAATGTTTTCCAACATGTATTTACAAATTGTTTTCTCTTCGCCACATATTTAGGTAATGATGAGGCACACTGTTGAATAAAATTATCAACAATAACAGAAAAATATTAAAATTAAATGATATAAAATAATCATATTAAAAACGATTTCTCTCTAAACTGTTGTCTTTCATTTCTGCATAGTGTGTGTTTTATAGACCATGTCAGTGTGCTGACAGTTTTAATCTATTTTTAACAATTTCACTGGTTGTAATTTAAAATACAGTTAGCTAATAATGCGGGGTTAGTTGTTTCTCTGAAAAATTGTGTTTACATCAGGCTTTTATGTATTAGTGCTTTTTAAATTTATGTTGCTGGAAGTTGTGAAAAATTTAAACCTTCTCTGTAAATAACCCTGGAAATTTATGAGAATTCAGGTAAAATATTTTTTGCCCAATTGGGGAAAAAACTTAGTGATCCCAACACACCAAATTTTGTGATTGCACACAGCCTTTTTTACTAGTATTTATTAAACAGTGCATATGTAGGCTAATAAAAAAAAATTGCTCTGACAAATTAATTTACTACTTATAAAACAAACAGAAATCTATTTGTTTCAGATGACTTCTTAATTATCATATGGTGAATTGCGATAAATTAAAAAAAAACACCGCATAGCAACGAAATGCAATTTATTATACCATATAGCACAGAAATGCAAATTATGTCATGGACTTAGCATTTAACCAAAACTTACCTAATTAAAATCATCAAAAAAGGAATATTTTAATTTTTGAAATTCAAAGAATGCCATTTCTGGACAAAAATTTGTACCAAAGTGCATGGATCAGAAATATTAATTTTATTTATTTTACTGTGTATCTCTTATTGAATCAATTTGAAACCATAAATACTTGCTAATTTATTTTTGTTTTATTTATAAAAAAAAATGCAGCACATAAATTTTACTCCTGATTTGGTGGAGTAAGTATTATAAAACAGCTTTTATAAAAATCCAACAAAATCCTCTGTTTTAAAAACAAAATTGGACCAAAAATCAAACCATAAAATCTTGTCTCTAATTATAGTACATCTGTGCAGTACAGCATGCAGTGACATCTGAAGCTGTGAGTGTTGTGTTTGCTGCAGGTTCAGTGGGGACCACAAGCGTGAGAGGTTCGACAGCTACAACAGAGGGCCCGCCGGTGGGGGCGGGTCGGGCTACCACAGGGATCGCGACAGGAACCACCGTATGATGGAAAAGAGGTGCGTTTTTTTTTACCTATTTCATGCTTTATAAAGTTTTACAAAGTTGCCGTTTTGGTCTTCCTTGAAGCTGTAAGATATAGATATCAGGGCAACACAGTAATTTCAAGTAAGTCTTCTGTGACAAACCCCAGAAGTTAAACTGCTTTATTTTATCTGGCCAACAGAGAAAGTGCTTTTGCAATTTTTTTTTTTTTTCATTACTAGTTGCCACAGTTCTGTGCTGTTACTTTTTGTTTCACCAATTCTATTTTGTTCACGGGAAAGTGTTGTTTGTGTTAATGAATTGAGGAGAAGTGGAAGTAAACATGTAGATAATCCCATGGAACGTGATGTACATGTGTTTTTGATTTGAGATAGTTAACTTTTTGGTGAGGCCTTGGAATGTCTTAAATACAGGGTGGCCTCTCACCAGGAAAACCGGAAAAACCGGGATTTATCAGGGAAATCACATTGATCGGGAATTATCAGGGAAATGTCAGGGAATTTTTTTAATATCCGGGAATTTTTTGTGTCATGTATATTTCCATGCGTGTTTTGGCAGTGGACCTGTGAACGTCTGTAATTTCTTTTCTTAAGTTGCGCCGAACCGTGCTGAGTAGCATCAAGCCAATGCCACGCCGAAATATGTCGATTAGCGCTACGCTGCCTGGACCATACCGAGCAGTGCTAGCTGTAGCTGCCATCGCTCGTCGCCATATTGAGGATGTTTTCCATTTTTGACCGTTATATCGCAGCCAGTTTTCGTGTCTTTCATTAACGAACATGAGAATGGCATTTGCCAGATGATGTGTGTTCGTTACTGCCAATTTCAATTCAAAAATGCAGTTAGTGCTTTGTTTTGATTCGAGAATCAAGCCTCTGCTTGGTGCCATGCTGCCTTGGTGCCTATAGGCATTTTGTGACAAAGCTAGGACTATTTGCGTAACTGTAATGAGTGTCTTTCCGTGGTGTTTAATTTTGCGGGTCCAATAATAAATTATGGTTTTATACTAATCTTTACTAACATGCATAAGTGTATTGTCTAGGTTTTGAACCATAATTTATGCACGTTTTTGAAGAAAGGTGCTTTGATAAGAGCATCGTTGTCTTACATATCAAGCAAGCATCATTTCAAAATCTATATTAGTTAATAAGTTACAAGCAAAATGAAAATAGCATTGAATCTTATGAGGTTAACGCGGGTTGCGTAGTGCCCCTGAAACACTGAAGTGGCCTCTTAAGGGATTTAAAAGAGACACTAGTGAGGGGTCTTGAGAAGCTTCGACTTTGGACATAGGAAGTTGTGGGCTGCATACTCTACATGGTGCCTTAAAAACTGCAATAAAAACCACAGGATGGAACATTGTGGAATTTTTGAGGGCGTTATATTTTTTGTTTAAAAATGTTCCAGCACAAAGACGTGATTATACTTCACTGACAGGTTGCACTTTGTTTCCATTGAAGTTCTGTCCGGTGCGCTGGGTAGAGAATACAAAAGTGGCAGAAAGGGCAGTAGCAATATTTCCTAGTATTGGAAAATATGTTGATGAGATTTCCAAAATGAAATCTCCTCAATGCAGTAGCTTTACAGTTGTGTCTGAAGCATTGAAGGACAAATTATTGCTAGTGAAATTAAATTTTTTCCATTCACTTGCTGCAACCATAGAGCCATTTTTGATTGACTTTCAATCAGATGCACCCATGGCTCCTTTCAGGGTGGCCACTCACCGGGAAAATCGGGAATTATCAGGGAAATCACGTTGATCGGGAATTATCAGGGAAATGTCAGGGAATTTTTTTAATAACCGGGAATTTTTTGTGTCATGTATATTTCCGCAGAGCTGCCAACCATTACGGATTTTTCGTAATTATTACAGATTTAACACAGAATTATGGAACATCGCTGGTTTATTACGGAAACTACGCTTTGTGCTGCTGGGTAACTGAAAAAAATTCCGTTTCTGGTGTGCGTGTTTCGTGAACGCAGTTCGAATACATCACGTGGTTGCGCACATAACGGAACTAATAAATGTGCGCATGTACTGTCGAAATAAGTAGATTAATTCTTGTGTTTTGTAATAGAAATAGTACGGTATTACGTCTGTTGTACGATAAAACTAGTACATATTCTCGGACTTTTCGTTTGTTAGCTACTTACATCACGATAATTTTTGTACGGTACTTTGGCTAACCTGTGTTGTGTTAATTACTTTCTTGAAAGCCATTTTTTTCATCAAAGTGTTTTTGTCGTGTCTACAGACGTGAAACCATTTTATGTTGCTCGATAGTGTTGTGTTCTTCAGTGCCGGTTGTAGAAATGAAGCGTGTGACAGAACAATATGTATCTGGTGCAAAAAAAAAGGAACGTTATTCTTCAGAACTTTTGACCAAACTATTCAAAAGAATGGCCATGCTTTTCATCTTCAAATGTTTTGGAACGCCACGCATTTTGTAATGTATGCACGTGTAACTTTTCGATTGCACATGGTGGAAGAGATGACTGTAGACAGCCTATTGAATCAAAGAAACATGCAGAACATTTTAAAGCCGTGGCGAGCAATAAATCTATATCGCCGTTTTTCGCTACATCTGAAGAAACGAAAGTAACAAACGCAGAGTTATTGTTTTCAAGTTTTTTGGTGGAACACAATTTACCGATAGCAGTAGCCGGTCATTCGGGTAATTTTTATAAAGCTATCTGGATGAAACAGTTACTCTTGGTGCAGGATTCCACGGAACACTAATGTAGAACGAGGTTTCTCCATCAACCGTGAGTGTTTAAGGGCGCGGTTGAGATATTTGGGCGTTTTAGGGTCCTGAAAATTACATTTTATAAATTCCTTACATATCGCAAGTGTTTGTGAATGTTTTCATGTTAAGAATAAACCTTGTTCTAGCCGCAAATGCGTACTTAACTGCAATATAACTGTATTTAACAAAAGAAAACTCATGCATATTATACCTAATATTTTTTTCTTGCACCATTTGTATTTATGTTACAAATTTTATGAAAGTATAATTAGCGAACATATTTTGCTGTTTTATCATTCCTAAGGGCTTTCTCTTGAGCCTAGCATAGATAGAAATTAGTGTGGTGCAATAAATAATAAATAAAAAATTATTTACTTGGCTATTGTAAATTTTATGGAATTATAAATTGATCTTATTAAATTGTAGTGACGAATTTGCAAAAAATCATGTATGCAAACTGGTAGAGCTAGAGTTAGGGCCCATTCGTACGTTTACTGCGTTCAAGAAAGGTAATTGGTTTGTGCAGGAGTCAAAAAACAAACTATTCTGGATACCGCGAGGGTAAGCGTTGCTTCCGAAGAGCCTGCTAGAATGCGTGGAGTGCGCTGCTGGGGGTTGCTTGGCGCGGCCAGTGGGCTAAGGAAGACGTGCTGTTGTCACGTACTCGTCTGTTCTTTTCCAAGTGAACGAAGAGCGCCTGAAAGTTCAGAACACAAAATGTGATAACTTTGTAGTTGACAGTGTGAATATTTATGTGAACTAAATATATGTATGTATGTTCAATTCGAAAGCGTAGTTCAGATATTCTATTGGGTTTACCATTAATATACGTTGCCGTGATGCAGTAGGCACTGTGCGTATAGTGAAAAATCGTTACGTTTTTCTAGCAAGATGAACTATTAAGACTTAAAAATTTCTTAATAGTTTTTTTACAACGATGGGGCGAAGGAAATACTTTACAATGAAATATCATTGGTGTCGATTTTTCACACGAAATTGTTTCCATTCCTCTTATATTTTTGCACGTATGTCATCAGGTAATATTTTACAGCTTTGCAGGCCATTGCATTTGTAGTTGAGGGGAGGGGGCGAGGGGGGATAATAAATCAGCCTATGGTGATATTGTTTCTTAAAGTAAGTAATTAATTATTTTATTCCTGTTAAAGTAACAGTAATCTTCAACAAATATTATATGCTAACATAGAGCTCATGTGAACTGCTAATAAGAAAAACTGATACATATTACATAAACAATACTGTGGCAAACTCCTATTTTTTCACAATAATCTTTGTTCTGAATTTATAAATTTACTAGAAGTAATCGCAAATGGTATGTGAGAGTTGAACATGGTTTAGGACACTGAAAAAATAAATCACGAAATTAATTGAAACATTAGTTTTGTTCAATATGTATTTTTGGTGTCATTTGCATACGCTGTAATATATCCCAGAAAGGCTCATCAATATGTTTTATTTCCAACATCAAATATTAACTGTAAATATTACAAGTTATATCAATGAAAATTCTATGTCCGTTAGGATATGTTTGATGCATGTGCAATAACCCAGAACTCGTGTTTTAATTGTAAAACTGATATTATTTTGTCTTATTGTGTTCTAGAAAGGACTATATTTGTTTTACATGAGTTGTTTAATGTACTGTATTAGTCTTTGGTTTTAGCAAACAGAGGAGATGAAGCTTGAAGGAGAAATGAACAATTCCTTTAGATATTAAGTTATAGTAGAGAAAGAAGTTATAATTTATTTTGAGAAAGCATTTTTTGCCGTCGTTTTATTGTATTACAACTGCATCACAATAATGTGTACAACTACAGGTGAATGGACAATTCACAATTCACAATGGACAAATCACGTCAAGCATTAGGAAGTAACTGAAGATAAATCTGACACATGAAGTTAATATTCAGATATTCCAAATATGGTAAATTATCTGCAAGGACAATTATAGACTAAGGGTGGATTTCAAGGCTCGCTGATGTAAATAATAAACACAAATTTTAACAAAAAAACCGACTTAAAAATACTATTCCAAAACAAATTAATATACACTTAAAAGTAAAAAAAAAATAATTGCGTATTCTTCTACAGCTTAATAATCAACTTACTTGTTCTACTCATCAATATTTAGGTACGATCTGTGTGTTTACCACGCAAGAAGGTAGGTATAATGTAGTTACAATTATTGTTATTTTTGGAGTCGGTGTCATACTTCAAATCTAACTCAACACATACCTATACCGTCCTTCTTGCGGTAACTCCTTGTGTTTAATTTTGGCTATATTTTCGTATCACCGTTTGCTACATTATGCCTCAGCAGTGTCGTATTAAAATTTGTTTGTTTGGTTTAATTAGGTATTATTTATGTCGTTTAAAGGTCGCAGATATTGTCACAGTATATTGTTGTATAAAGGTTAATTTGTAAATTGGTTTAATTAGGTATTGGTATTCTGTCACAGTACTCACGGTATATTGTCATTCATATAAAAATTAATTTGTAAAAAAAAAATAGTTCTTAAAGTATTCTCGTATTATTATTGCTAGGTATATTGTAATGTTCCCTTGGCTGACATTGACTCCAAAAATAACAATAATTGTAACTACATTATGCCTACCTTCTTGCATGGTAAACACATTGATCGTACCTACATACAGTCAAACCTCTCTGAAACGACCCCTCACGGTTCCCAGGAATAGGGTCGTAATAGAGGGGGGGTCTTAATAGAATTTTTCCAAAATTTTCAGTTCATTTCAAACACCCCCCCCCCCCTTCCCAAACCACTACTCGCTAACCAGCCGTACAATGGCAGGATGCTGTCACTCACAATTCTAGACGGCTTTGCTTTAAACCCACTTCAACCTTCATGACAAGTCCGTCACCCTACAGGCCACCTCTAAAGAAAATATGTGTTAGTTTACATGTACATTTTCTGCTTTCCATAGTTAAATACACTAGAACCCCAATGTCACGAACCCCGGATTTAACGAAGCAGTGATTTTACGAATACATTCTCGGGAACCGTCAAAAAATTGGACATTTTGACCAAAATGTGAGTCAGAAAGAAAAAAGAAAAAAGAAAACCAAATGAAAGATCATTAAAATCTGTTAATTTTAACACACAGCGTATTTTTGTGTCGGTTTTAATACTTCCAATAATATTCATGTAAGAATAACAGAAAAATAATGGGACATTTCCTTTAAAAATATGGCAGCTGTAGGTTCTGCAACGCGAGTGGGCGCACACGAAGCTCGCCCGCCCGGCTGGCTGGCGGCAGCAGCTTCATGACGCATAAGCTCAGCCCTCCCTCCCCCCTCGTTAACATTCTTCAAGGCTAGCTCATCCCTTCCAGACACACAAACCATCTAGTGTCCTCCCTTATAAAACCCCAACTTTGCTCCCCTTTGAAAAACCTTCAGTGAAAAATGCTCATTTCACCCTCCCTTCTCCCGTAAAATTGGGCTATTTTGAATGGGGTACTAAAGCGGCGAGGGAGGGGTCAAAATATGTCACTTTTCACACCAAGTTCGAGTTCAGTCATCTCTGGCAAGGAATTTACAAGCTTTCAAACTTAAATATAAATGTATTTTAATAGCAAGGGTCCTATGAAAAGGAATATACCGAATAAAATCAAGCTGCTGTCACCAAACAAAGCATAAAACGGCCCAATGCGTGGTCGCTTCGTTATTGCTCGCGCGAGAGGTGAGACGTGGAATGTTAGAAGGCGAGGGAGACATACGCCAGCCAGTGTGTTTCCTGCGTGGGCGAAGCGATCTTTTTCTATCAATCCACGGGAAAAGATAATTGCTTGAGCTGTCAAAATAAACATCGCTGCGGCAGTTAAAACAAGTCGAGGCAGGCGTGCATCCAGTCGGTCACTGTTTATTGTCAACCGATAGTAATCAAAATCAAGAGAAATCCAGCAGGTAGCTTTCTTTGCCTTAACTGCGTACCACACTAGACTCTCGCAAAAAGCTAAACGTAAACACGTTGCCACAAAAACCTTTATCTGCACCCTGCCGGCAAAGGGATGTGGTTTGGGGGTTGTTAAGTGCTGGCAGCGGTTGACAGGAAGTGGTATCTATTTTTAGATTTGCGCTGCCTACAGCAGTACAGCACTTGGCAAGAGAAACGCAGTAACACACTACTCACCACAAGAAACTTATTTTCTGTCCGATTTTCTTCGGTTTTCGGCAATTTTTCACGGTTCCTCGAAATCGGGTTGTAATAGAGAGGTGGTCGCAATAAATGGGGTTGCAACAAAAAGGTTTTACTGTATTGATGAGTAGAACAAGTTTATTATTAAGTTGTAGAAGAATACACAATTTTTTTTTTACTTTTTAGTGCATATTAATTTGTTTTGGAATAGTTTTTTTAGTAGATTTTTTTTGTTAAAATTTGTGTTTATTTTTTGATTTTTAGTGAATCCGAAGAACACTAACTAATTTGTCTGAATACGGGTAGACCTACTAAACGTACTGCTCATATGAGACAGTGCCGTTTAAATGAAACAAATGAAGTCAGGGAGAAACGCCTATCTCAACAGGACAATATCAAAAGAGACTTACGAAGAGCGCAAAAATAGACTTTCGAAAAAGTTTTGAACAGGGAAAATATCGAAAAACGTAGTCACCGACTCAGCATGATGCACGATCGTCTGTCGAAGGAGACGGACGAGCAACGTGCCCACCGACTCAGCGTGATGCACGATCGTCTGTCGAATGAGACGGAGGAGCAACGTGCCCACCGACTCAGCGTGATGCACGATCGTCTGTCGAATGAGACGGAGGAGCAACGTGCCCACCGACTCAGCGTGATGCACGATCGTCTGTCGAATGAGACGGAGGAGCAACGTGCCCACCGACTCAGCGTGATGCACGATCGTCTGTCGAAGGAGACGGAGGAGCAACTTGCCCACCGACTCAGCTTGATCCACGTTACGGTAGGTGACAAAAATATCCGGATAGCCTATAGAAGATTCAGCCGAGTATCGTTAATTTGCTCCTAAGAATTGAAGAGTTCCGTTACTTTGTCATGGATCCCATAATCAGAACCTTACCAAACTTTCATCAAACTACCCTTGAAATACATCCTTTCCAATAAAAAAAAAAGAATCATCAAAATCGATTGGCGTGATATTGAGTTATTCGTCCATTTGTCGCGCACATACATAATGCAAATTTAAGACATTTTAATGGTTTTCTAATGGATGTCATTGTCAGAACTGGACCAAATTAAAATGGGACCACATGGAAAGCACCAGCTTTCTAATAAAAAACGAATCAAAATCGGTTTTCCCAGTCAAAAGTTCTGAGGTAACAAACATAAAAAATATATAGATACAGACAAATTGAGAACCTCCTCCTTTTTTGAAGTCTGTTAAAAAGGCATGTTTTTTAAACATTGAAGCTAGCATCTTTGGACCAAAAACATGCAAATATTAAATAAATTAGTTTACTGACTTTTGCCTAATAAATATAAACGGTAAAAGTTTTCGTTCCGTGAACTTTAATAACATCGTCTAAATCTCTTTGTTATAGATTTCCGATGTAATGTTATTTGATAATATAGTTTATGTTTTGTAACCAAAGTATGTTGGTATTTGTTTTGTAGCTTTATTTTGTTATAACAATGGAACGAGTCAATAAAAATACAAATTTAGGGCAAATGTAAATAGAATATTTCGTCTCTATTTTCCATTGCATATGCAGTTTAACCTCTTAACCTTTTCACCACTAAACCAAACTGTATTGATGATCACCGGCGAGTTTTTGTCGCTCTATTGTGTATTGACTTTTTCAAGCGCTGGCGCCCGTCGCAAAGCTTTATTGTGAATTCCGTTGTAGTCTCAGTTTTGAATACATAATGTTAAGTTCGTAATAGAGGCCACAGCTTTTGACAATGCTACAAATATTTGTGTTTGAAGTGCTATTTTAAGTATACATGCAATAAGTTATTTCTGTTATTTTTAGGGTCTACCTAAACATGTCACAGCCAACAGGATTTCTTTTTGCTTTGATATTTACATTATTTTTGTACTCACTACTGAAATTTATTGCCACATTGTTGTTCATTAATTTTGATATTTAACTTTTTATGATTGTCTGAAATTGTTTCATATGGCATAGTTTATTTCCATTGTTGTTCTTAAGCCTCAATACTTCCTTGTGTTGAAATATAATAATGTCCTATCATATAGGATTAGTTTTTACTTTCCAGTCCAGCTGCAGTATTACTTGTACAGCTTAACACTTTTTGATCTTGGACCAAAGCACCTGGTTTAAAATTGCGTACAGTAGTGCTTATCAGTAAGCCGAAAAGATATATAGAACTGTTTTGATAAATGGCCCACGTAAAAATTCTTCTTGCTTATGTGATGACCACTAAAATCTTTCTAGAATCTAAGGGTATTTTACTGAGAACGACAACACGGAGAAACGATGCAATATAGCCATCCAGGACTTCGTAACATGTTTTGAAAATAGCTGTACGTATTTTACCGGTAGATCATAACATCGCAACTTCAAATTTTGATATGTTCCTTGCAATGGCCTCAGAATGAGGAGTTTACGTGAGACTGAAGCCAATTCGATTGTGTACGTGTATTCGTTTGACGTCATGATATGATTTTTGAAACGTGATAAGATTTATATAAGTTATAGTGTGTCAGGTAAACATTTAAACAAAATAATATAATATTGAAAAGTAATTATAGTAATTCCGAATGGGATGTAGTTGCCTTTAGTTTTAGTATCGTTATCATTGTATGTTATGCATACTGACTTAGAACCTTGAAACAAAAAGACTCGAATACGAATCGGTTCTAATTGCAGAAATAACTCATTTATAGAATATTCGAACCCAAAGAAAACGAAATCTAATGAATAACTCTGAATAAGTCTCCTACTCCCGTCCTCAAACGAATCGACAGTATATTAGTATATTTTTTCGCTACAGTGTAGTTAGTGGTGTGTCATTTCTCGTAATTGTCGCGATTTTGTTTTATTTCTCGTATCAGTAGTCTAAGGCAATGCTAGTGCTACTAAAACCCCACTGCAAATCATTCTCACCATTGCCATCAAACTTAACAAGTAGTGGATGTGGTAATTGCCATTCGTTTATTATTAGACCACGTGATTAGTTTTGTGTGTGCAGGAACACATTCATGTGACGATTTAATTATCTTCGAATAACTAAGTATATTTCGGTGAAGCGTAAAATATCCATTTTTATTACGTTGGAAATCTGCAAAATATTGCTGAAGTTCTGTCGAGAACGAGTATACATTTAGAATGACACGTTTCATCGAACAATCCAAGGATAATGTTGGTGCTGGGATGATGGTTTCTTACCAGAGGACACGGCCGTCTTGAGGTGAGGCGGTAACTCACAGGGCCACAATTTTTTTCGCGTAAAGTGTTTCACTCAAGTTTCTTTCGACTGATGCGTGTACATGTCGTACGCGTCTTTTGGTTCTGCCCACAAATTACAGATGTGTAGTGTCGTAGTAGTGATTGGCACAAGCATACAGCAGACGTCACTTCATTAATACACGGTTAATTACTATGAAGCAGACCTGCAGAAGTGCGCATAATGCACTGAAACACACCGGGGCAAAATTTTTTTCGCAAAAAAATCGTAGACCTACTCGTGTATAAAGAATGTGTACTTTCAAGAAATCTAGAAATCTTACACCCCCGTATGAAATACATAGTGTGTTTGACGACTTACGTAGAATAATATTTTGTCTTCATGCATGTATACAAACTAGGCTTACTTGAAACCTTGGTAATGGGCTACTGTATAAATGAAGCTGTGAGAGATATATGTATACCTGTATCGGAATTGAGCGGACTCGTGTAGAGCGTGTACCGAACAAGGGAAGAACGAGCCAAGCCGCCGCGCCGTACCATGGGACACAAGTCCGGCGGCTGGGAGTTCATTCTCAGCTGCTCTCCCAGGGTGACTAAGTTCCTGGAAAATGTGGCAACACTGTAAGCGGGTAGCGGGGCGATGAGGAGAAGGGGAGAGGGGAAACAACCAACCACTCGCGAGCACACGATTCAAGGTCAGAGAACAGAGCGATACACCCTCCACGTTTGACTCTCTCTCCTCGAATGACCGCTTCTAGCAGCTACCCCCGTTCATATACAAGCTAGCGGAGTGGCTAGGAACACCACTTCGGCCCCCACTATCGTCCTGTAACAGTAGAATTAAAATTTGAAAGAGTGATGATTTTTCATACGTGAACCGCGCCCTTAATAGAGAATCTTAAAGAGGAGTCCCTAGTAGCTCAACGGCAAGTGTATGATGGAATTGTTGCATCTGGTGGCTTAGACAGTTTCGTGTCCAATATTTCCAAGGACATAATACACGCTGCTCGTAATTCACATGCACGGTATAAGGAAGCTATGGCTCAACAAAAGAAGGATTATGAATTGAAGAACAAAAGCGAAATGGCAAAGAAGAGGGCAGCAATATCTGCAAAAGAGCTTGCTGCCAAGAAACAAAGAATAATTGATGAGGCAAGAAAAGAAGTATAACTAATAGATGAGGAACTGAAAACACTTACCAGCTGAAAGAGCTTCATTATCATAAATGAAAACTGTAGTGTGCATTTGAAATTGCTGCAATTTGTAACAAGATATGCTAGTGTATTTAATTAATTTTTATTTGTTATTTGTGATGAGACATAAAACAAAACACAGACTGCAGGTAGCAGGGTGCTAAAATGTGAGTAATTTCTTTCTATAATATAATATTATTTCATCAAAAGTATGTTTTTTTTTTTTTTGTAATTGTAAATATCAGGGAAATTTTGAATTTTTAATCAGGGAAAAATCAGGGAATATTTTTGGTGACTGAGTGTGGCCACCATGAAAATAGCATGTCTTTATTTCATGGTTGAAAGGTACAAAATTTCATTGTATTAAACGTGGAATATTGGAGAGAATTACTCCCATTCAATTGGTGGTAAATACAGGTATTTTTAAAATAATTAGGCAATTAAATTTCAGTTATTTGCATGTTAGAAAATATAGGTGTGTATGTGAAACTTCAGATAATTAAATCTTTGATTTTGACATTCTGATGTTAGTAAAACTCAAGACTGAAAATGTTACAAAGAATTTTGTTGGAAATTTATCTACATAATGTCAGAAAATTAGAGAATTGTTTGTTTCTTTCACTTTCTTTTGCCTCAGTATACTTTGCATTACGTCACTGTGAGTGTTGTCTTAAATGATGATAAAAAAAACATATTAACAGTTTGCAGATCAGGTAATAGTATATTGTAGTTATATTTTTTGTGAATGTGATGTAATCAAAAATTAGTTTAAATTTTAAATTTAGCATATTTAATGATTTTATAAGAGTAATTCCATTAATTCAAATAACTTGAAAAGTTGGTATTCTGTTTAAGTTCTCCAAATATGGCATCTAGTGTGAAAGTTTTGATCTCATTTGGGTATTACAATGAAATAGTCTGCTGGATAAAGGCACGAACCCGCGGATGCATGTTGCAGGTTCCGCCAAGGGCCGTCCAGCTACGGGAACCACTACGCCCCGCCCATGCCTTCATTCGGCTCGGGGGGGCCCGGGTACTCGCAAGGGGAGATACAGCCCCACTTTCCTCGGGAAAGGTTCCCCGGCCCCATGACGGGGAGCGGCGGGGGCAGTTGGCGGGGGAAGGAGCGAGACTACCGCAGGGACTACGACAGGCGCCCTCCGCCAAACTCTTAGTGGTGCGTGTGAAGTGCAGTGCATGCGTGGCTACGTACTAAGCCTGCGAGGCACTGCCAATGTCAGTTTTGGATCATAGCGTGTGGATTGCAAACTAAGTTTCGGTGACTTCCACGAACTGCGGAACGGTACGCAACTGCGTTCGATGTTTGCACTGTGATGAAATCATTTGAGAAATGAATAACTTTGCTAATATGAAATCGCTATCAACGGCAGAATTATTTAGTGCTGCTGTTCATGAAGTAATTTTAATTACCATCATAGATAAAATTTTTCCAACAGTTAATACCTCGGAATGTATTTCAAGTTGGCCCATAGCGAAATCAATACTCTGTGGTGGGAAGAGAAGATCTACAGATCTATCTTCCATTCAAACAACTTTTACATTGCAACACACCGTAAACTGTTTCTGTCAAAGATATAACATTAATTAGCATAATTTTTTTTGTAGAATGTTTATAAAGACAAGTGTGTAAATTTACCTTTCTAGATCTTGCGGGCATTGTATGTTAAATAGTGAATTATTAAAAAAATTTTTCGAACATGCAATGTCTTATACACCAGTAACAGTTCTCTGTTCCTGTATTTGTGACCGGATATTTTCATTGTAAATAAACTTGTCTTCTAGTGGAGAGTGGTTTTATGTTGCGTGTGTTTGACTGGTTTGCGGATGCAGCTGTGCAAAAAATTAAATGCTGGATTATATTTTGAGCTGTGTGAACTCATGTGGATACCATCTCTCATGTTTCAAGAAGGTCTCTTTATACTGGTGCTAAGAGAAACTCGCTTTTAAGATTGAGAAGATGAAAGAGTAATATTGTGTACAGTAGTTGGCCCAAGGAGTGTAACTAACATGTATATAGCCATCACAACTTTCTCCTGTGATATGAAGTGATCATCATTGAAAACTTGTCAGCACAGCAAAATAAGTTAACATGGCAAAGTTGTAGGTAAGGCATTAACATTGATTTTATTAGAAAATAAAGTCACATCACGCAATCATTTTTAAGGTTTGGGGAACTAGAAATTTTGTTCATTCACAATGTGCTACAGTGTTCAATAGCAGCTTTCTTCTGCAAGAAAATTATTAATAAAGTTTTTTTTTTACATTTTGTAAAACTATTTTAATTTTGATTATAAACAAATGACTATTAGAAACTTTTGTTCTGTCTGTATATGTGTATATATAGTGATTTCTGTTGGTTTCAACTGAAATCAGGAGATCATTGAAAATTATAATATATTTGTTTTTATATACATATGTAAAATCTATATTTTATTCTTTTTTTTTTGGTGCCACCATGTGACTTCAGTAATTCAGTTGAATTATAGAAGAAAATATTTAAATAAATTGTGTACATGATAAAAGTGCAGTATTTATTTTGATGAATAAATAATGAAAAGATTAATAGTGCAATTTTTTGTTTAAAAAATATAGGAGAATATTACGCATTAAGGTCCTATCGGAGCAGTTTTTTTGAAAAATTTAAAGATTATTTGTATTATGGGGTTGATGATTGGATAGGTCAGTAAGATCCTATCTAAATAACACGTAGTTGTAATAATGTTGGGTTGATTCTAAAAAATATTAGTTCTGATTCATGTATGTATTGGCAATTCAATCCTTCAATTTGGTTGTAACTACTATTTTTTATTCTCAGATGTAAAAATCTGTTTTTGTTTACAAAATATAATTGCAAAAAAATGACTAGTAATTTACTTACAGTTATTGCAATTAATAAACAGCTTATTATGATAGGACACTGTAATATTTTAATTTAAGCGCTTAAGAGCCCCAGAATAGATTAACGTGTGTGGTTGCACTACAATTTAACTATCTCAGTTTATAAAAAAAATGCAAATTAAATTAAAATGATAAAAGGTTTTATGTAGGGACAAGATTTTATGTAATAATTTTTAGAACATTTTAGTTTTTGAAACAGTAGATTTCAGTGTTACTGTTCTTATTTTTAAAAATTGTCTTTACTGTATTTACCTGCATATGGTTAGCACATTTTAGCCGATTTTTTGATTTAAAAAATGTAGTGCAATCCTTATGCAAATTCATAACTTTGTGTAAAAAAATAATTATAATTGCAGTGTGTCATCGTTCATCGAGTATGTATGTAAATAACTCTCCAGTTTAGGTATTTAATTTGTAAAATGTCAGAAGTATTTAAAATTTGTTTAGTTAAAATATCTCAGCAGTGTGTGAAAAGCACTATGAATGATGCCATTGCGCTAATCTGGTTGGTGATGGGGGGGGGGGGGGGGATGGGGGACATGGCTTTTTATGTTCCTTCAGCTCCCACATGAATTTCACTCTGACTGGAAGGTGCTAGTTTTTATAACATAAACTGACAAGAAAGGGTAGCTTGCAGCCTCTTTTTTTTTTCTATTCTGGAAGAGGTCTGGTTAAAAAAAACACAATATATGGGGGGGGGGGGGGGGGGGAGAGGATACATGGGTATCTTTTTGTTATTCGGAGGGGGTGTAAGGCAGTGTGGGGAAGGAGATAAAAGTGGGCGCAAGAATGCCACCTCATTGGTTGCACAGAAAGACAAAAAGGGGACAGGGGTTAACACAAGTGCTGCATTTCTTATGCACCAATAAGCTGAAACACTATTTGAGAGTGACTCTTACAGCAAAAAAAGTATGATTTTCATGACCTAAAGGGGTGACCCTTCTGCTGGTAAATACAGTATTCAATTAAAAAAAAAAAGAGTATATATTTAAAAAAAAAAATGAAACGAAAATATTTCTTAATACTTATTTCACCTAAATATTTTCTTTTTGACTGACACCTGAAGCAGTTATACCGTAAAGTCATTAGTAATAAGCATGTCTAGAACAAAATTACTCAGAAACATAAAACTTAAGTCGGCAAATTTTTGCGTTTTAAACATTTGCCGTCATTAATGTGAAGATGTGTTACTAATGTAAGAGATGCAATATTAAACAATATAATACATTTAAAAATCAATTTAAGTAATACATTCTGGTACAAAATTCATGCTAAATAAATTACATACATGAATTTACTATGATAAAGATTAAATTTTTGTAATTTTAGTTCAGTTTTGCTAAATTGCTGATTGATTTCAAGTTTTTAGTTACATTTGGTGCTAAATGGTGCATTAACTTGCATTTATGTGTTAATGTTGTATTGACATGCTTCGCGGTGTTGTTTCAGTTGTATCGCAGTTCACCACATAATCTTGTCCCTAGTTATAAGTAAATGTGTTTTACATATTTGTATACAGTGACAATTTTATTTATTTAAATAAATTAAAAATAAGGGGAAAAAATTATGGGATTTTGTGCAATGTCACTTGTAGTAAAATAATTATAGATGGCTTGAGTTGACTGCATTAGACTCAATAGTATTTTTCTTAAAACTTGAGTCATTGATTCATACTTGACAAGTACAACAAAAAAAAAAGAGGTGCATGTACTTATGTAGTAAGTGCATTTGAAGTTACGCTCATTTTAGGTATATTTAATACACTAAAGTATTTTGAAATCAATAGTTAATGTAAACAAATTAAGGTAATTTTTTGTTAACTTTTGGCACAGCAAAATATTTTTCAGCACAATGGATGTACTGTTAATTATATGTAATATCTAATATGTATATATGCATCTATAGAAGCTGTAGGAAGTACCAGACTTGCCAGGGCTTTCAGCAGTGTAAAGAAACATATTTTGACAAAAATGCTTTAAGTATTGTCATTTTTGAAGTGGAGAAAATTATTGTTAACAATAAAAGTGAGAATGAGAATGAAAATAACAATACTGAATCAAATTATTGTATTAATTGTTTTGGTTATTTTATGTTAATTCATAGTGTGATATTCAATGCAAGTGTTGAAAGATTATCAGGGAATTTAAATACTGAAAATATTACAAAAATTAAAACTAAAAGAAAGCATAGTATTAAACCTTGAGGCAGACAACTATTTTGATCTTTTATCCTACTTAGTACCAATTAGGAACTAATTTCGATATTATCTGCATTAGTAAGTTCCTGCATGCATTTTTTTTACTTTGACCACCTTGTATTGTAGCATAATCCATTCTAGTACTCTTAATTTTACTAATCAGCTTCAATTCAAAAAACATTTGACTATGAATCCTTAAATACCATTGTAATCAACTCAACACTTCCAATCAGATTCAATTGTTCAGAAAGCTTTTTTTTGTGATAATCTGTATAATATAGCAACTTTGCATGGAAATCATTTATCCTAGATTTTTTTAGCAACACATTGCTCTAATGCTAATAGTATCTAGAATGTTTAACATTGTGAACATAAGTGGGTAGTTAACTCATTTCACATGCACCTGCAAACAGGTTTTAACAGAGTTATTCAAGCAATATTTTATAAACTGCTGGGATATTGAATTATGTATATGTAAAAGGTTTTACTAACAGCAATACCACTTCTTCATTAAAAAGCTTTATTACAATAGTACTTACAGTATAAATCACTTCTATACACAACAGGTGCCCAAAACAAAAGAATACATACCTCCATTTATAGTAAAATATTTCTTCAACACATATTTACATCAGACATTATCAACTCATATAAAATTGTAAATGCAATATTGTATTCAGACCTCAATTCTACCAACAACACTACATGGCACGGATCACATTCTCAGCTTTGGCATTTTGGAATTAGTAGTACTTGTGATACCTTTACCACAATTAGAATTCTGCATTTGTGCTGCCTTCTAACAGTTGCATTCCTAGTTTGGAACTGCAGGTAGTTTTCAGGTTTTTCTGAAAGCAAAAACAAAAAAGGTTTCAATAACATATGGTTGAACACATTATCTGTAGCACTATATACAATGTTGTACAACTAAGAGTTGGATATATTATCAATTATATCAAAAGTGTTAAAACTGAAGATGACCAGAGACTTGAAAATGTGTCTAACAATAGCTGCAGCTCAAAAGTTGCATTTATTGTACTCAACAGTAATTTTCTCAAAACTCAATGTCTATTTTATATGTACGAGTGCAAAATTACATACCACTATTTTGCAAACTACTTAACACTTACACCTTGTATTAAAGTTCTAGCTATAGTTACATTTGCTTGCAATGTATGCAGTTTCCTTAAAGTAGGATTTATTTTACATAATTACCCTGCCGAGAGAACATATATCCTACCTGCTATTTGTGTTTCAAAACATTGGAAATCGATCCCATTTTAGAATGAAAGGTCTGTGGTACTACTAGAGCATCTACAGATATAACTTATCAATGTTGTGTAAAAATGTAGGAACACTAAAGTTGGTATTTTTGAATATTTACTCAAAATGTAGGGGACTAATTTTTATTATAAAGGCTAATTAGAACTATGACTTTATAAAATTTGGAAGAACTGTGACAAAATAAATTTAAAAAATGTTGCAGTACATGAAAAGAAAGTGTAAGTAGAATGAGCAAAATTAGGTACAAATAAATCAGACCCAATCAGAAACGCATTAAGTGTATGCACAACCGATGGAAGGAGAAAGCTAAGCGAGAAAATGCCATGCAGTGGTGCGAGGTTGGTACAATCATCATTGAGCAGCAACGAGATTTTGGCGGGACCTGTGAGAGAGAGTGAGTTTCTCTCAATAATATTTCTTTTTTTAAGTTATACTTTTGAGCTAAATACATTTAACATAAACAATCTCTAGCCAAACTTCAATGTAACTGATTTTGCCCAAATTAAAAAATTTTATATGCAAACATTGCAAAAAAACACAAATTGACTTACTTGTCTAGTGAGTTCGATCTTGAAACTTGAAGCGAAGGCTTCGTCCCCTGTAAAATCATAAATTGCAACAATCAATAACAAAAAAATTCTTCAAACATAAAAACAAGCTACACTTTTGCAATAAGAATGTTAGTAAGGCCAAGATGGCATAGTGGTAAGAAAATGAACTCATATTACAGAGAAAAAAAACAGGATCCAATTACGGTTCATCATTCATGATTTAGGTTTTCCATGCTCTCCTGAAATCACTCCAGGCGATTGATGGGATGGTTTCTTACCGTACTGTTGACCGACCAAATCCTTGTCCAATTTACTTGAACTGTGTAGTGGAGTTTATCCACCTCTAAAGATATCTCTGTGGACAAGATAACGATGCATGCCTCACACACCTGCTAGCAGACGTCAGTTCCCTTATCTCTCTCCCCCTCCCCCCCCCTCGTACTCTCTCACCATGGCAGTATCATCTCCCTTAACACCCGGGGCAGTCTCTCACTACTTTTTCCTCCTGTCACCTCCTACTCCTTGCCAGACATGCAATAAACGCTGCGCTCCCTGGTCGTCGCAGAGTCGCCTCTCTGGACTCATCGCTGCGACCCTTTTCTTCCTCTGCCTGCCAGAACTGCCTTGTGACCTCTAGCTGCAAGAGTGCTGGACTCCGCCGATTCGACCGAGGCGGACAGCTGTTTACAGATGATTCATGCTTACTGCTGCCTGCCCACTTACAGGTGCTTACCCTTGAAAGGTAAATTGGTCTCGATTGTTCATTCATGGATGTCTCTCTTCTACTTGCGTACAGGTGCCTTTCAGTGGTATTGTATGAACGGTAGGGTTCTGCGAATATTAGAAATTTCCGAATTCGAGTTCCAATTTTTTGATATTCGATTCGTAAATTCGAATCGAATTTATTTTACAATAATTCGACTCGCAAAATCTGGCCCGGATACACTAATATAAGACACCCCCCTCCACCATTTTTAAAAGAAATGTAAATGGACGATTACATCTTCCACTTACAAAAAATTATACATCGTAACCCCTTATTTACGGTACCGTTAATTACGTTTACACGTTATTTGAATCATTTTATTTCTGTCCCGTTTTAACCTCATTTGATGTAATGCAATGAATTCCCGTTGTTTACAACGTGCCTATTGCTTTACGCAGTTTACGCCGTTCGTTCTGATAAAACTGCTTACTAACTTAATTAATCCTATTACAAAGTAACCTGATGTGTAAATCGTGTTTTAAAGACGTTTTTAAAAGTTAAAAAACTTCATCTTTAACGTCTCGGGAGTCTCTTTATACCGCTTATAAAAACGTAAGCAGCGCCAGTTTGGTTGTGTTGGTTCCTGTATTCCAGTATAGAGCGCTCTCACGTAGTCGGAGATCGATATCGATATCTCGCAGACTGCATGCACGCGCGCGCGCTCTGTCAATAACCGAGTTAACCAGCACGATCGTTATGCGTATAGTTACAAATCACGTTCTTGTTACGGGTTTCTTTTTTTTTACGTTGAATAAAATGGTTTTATTGCATCACTCATTAATTTAAATTATTTAGCTTGCTTTCGCAATGCCTCTTGTAAACAAACATTTTCATTGGCTGCCGGCCGCCGCGCACATAATTCGTGCGCAAGAAATAGTCCCTTGGTTACGTACCATTTGTAAGTATTTTTACGCTGCCTTTTTTATTACAATTATGTTAGCAGACGCCGTGTGTATAGTGTACAGTTGATGCCCGGCCCAACAGTTGTATTTCGGATTCGCGCGCGCATGGTTTGTTATGGCTGACGCCGGACAAGGTTTTGTAAAGCACAGAACGGAAAAGCCTTTGAAAAGTGCACAGAAAACTATTGTGTTGAATGTTTAAACCTTTTCAGACAAATATCCGGATTGTCGTGTGAACGATATCGCGAGTTTAACTGCGGAATTTACGAGTGTTTCGAAGAGCAGTGTGCTTCGTGCAAGGAGAGAGTTACAGGTCACTGGGACATTAACAACTCCCGGGAAGAAAAGGAAACTTGAGTATCCTGTTATCAAAACTTGTGATGATTTTGTGAAGACGGCTATTAGGCGTAAAGTGCATAGTTTTTTCTTCGCAAATGAACCACCTACGCCGAACAAAGTGCTACGGTGCTTCCTGTTATATTACTTCTCCGTTATTTTATTAGCACCGACTGTACTGAAGTTTCTGTGTTGCAACTAGTACTTGGTGCGCAAGATGAATTCAGCCTATCACTTGCTGACGCGGCGCAGTGATACGACGGTGTTTGTTTATTTAAAAAATCAGCTAAGAGTGAACCCACGGTCCCACCCCTAATTATAAACTTGATTTTAGAATAAAATGTGCGATGCTTACGCGATAAAAACGGTAAATTTGTTATTTTTATTATGTACCACTTCCTTATGCTGTGATATTTTTATTAATATTTTTATCCTTGAAAGTCAAATATGCTAATTAAGGTGGCAAGTTAGATAGTTTTCTCTACAGCAGGCAACATCAGGGGTGCAACAACTAAATTTCCAAAGGGGGGGGGGGGGGGCACTTTTTATAAAGAATCATCGATCCCCCCTATTGAAGCGGGGGGTCCGGGGGTCCTCCCCTGGGAAAATTTATATTTCAAGGTGGAAAATGGTTAGGGGCAGGACATTTTCACGAAAAAATCTGAATGCCTACTAGATTGCAACAATGTATACCCACACCAGCGGTTTCTTCCTTGTGATTGGCGGCAGTCTGCAAGAGAAGTCGTTGCCTTGTTTGCACGAGCCACTAAGGACGAGTTTGCTTGCACAATGAATTAGTGTGATTGGTTGTTGTAAAAATCAACATGCACCTCAAAGTAACTCACCCAATCATGAAACACAGTCGATGCTACAGTGTTTTAACTTCCAGCTACTCTCGGGATCTTTTCATGGCCCTAAAAATGATGCTTTTTAAGCAGTTTTGTTATCTAAAAATTGATTACACAGCACTTTCTTTGCCCCCGTTTGCCCCCACTTCAAGGTTTCAGAGGGGGGAAAAAAAACCTTGCCCCCCCCCCCCCCCCAGGGGCGTAGGAACCGGAAGGGGCAGGGGGGACGTGTCCCCCTGAACTTTTTGGGTGGAGGGGACTATCCCCCCCAACTTTCTAGACAGTGATATTTTTATTTTAAAATATTATTCCGCATTTCTGTTATGCTATTTGAATAAATCAATAATCTAAGCAATTTTAAGCGAATCGGGTACCATGTATCAAAGGTTCATGTGCAAGAAATGTCCAGCATCAAAATTATAACATTCAAAAACAAACTTTACTTTGAAGGCAAAGTTTATAAATTATAAACAATATTTTTAATATTTCCAAGTGTACATGTTTTTTTAATTTAGATTAAAAATATCGTAAATGAATTAGTTGTAGAAAATAATTTATAAAAATATAATTATGATTGTAAAATAATACTATTTAATTCCATTCGAGTAAAAAAAAAAGAGAGCTTGTGCCCTCCCTGCCATCTGCCCAACTTTATTTGTAAATTCTTCTCTAATCAAATTTTATCTTAAGGAAACAATAATAATTTTAACATCGCTGTATCCATTGGTTAGATACAAAAACTGCTTAAAAAGCGCTATTTTGCACTTTTAAAATCAAAATTTTCCGGGGGAGGACCACCGGACCTCCCGTCTTAGTAGGAGGAGAATGGGTTTACATGACATCAAAATCATTATTTGTCCCCCCCCCCCCCAACTTTATGAACACAGCTACGCCAATGCCCCCCCCCCATCCCGGTTGTTGTGTCCCTGGGCAACATAGTTACCAGCCACAGAGAATTGTTGCCGCACCATGTCGATGAACTCACCTTTCCTCCATGACAATTTGAAATGATTTGCGAAGTGATTTATGTAAGTGCTATAAACATATAATTTTTAATTTTTTTTTAATTTTTGAGAATCTGGTTGTGCTTCTTCAAAATAGTCTCACTTTAATTTTAGTTACTTGATTTAAACTGTGAATTATGTGACAAGTTTTTCAAAGGTGGTATGTTAAAATTTTTTAATGATCTATGTTATTTTAATAAATATTCCCAAATTCGATTCGAAAAAAATTCGAAACTCGTGAATTTTTTTGAAATTCGATTCAAATTCGATTTGAACTGAAAAATCACAATTCGCAGATGTCTAATGAACGGTGCGTCCAATAGAAGACTGCAAGATCGTCGCACGCACTTCCACATTCTGTTTTGTTTTCCCTTTAACTCAGTTGGCACTACAGGGGCATTGTCAGTGTGTGTCAAGAGAGGAGACGCTAGCTAGGTTGAATTAATGTGTTCTTTGAACATAAGACATGGACTTGCATCAAAAACTGTCTCAATGTCTTTTACCAACTGTTGATGGTATGCATATTCTGACAGAAAAGCAAGGCCACGGAACAAAAAGTTAAGTGGGCAAAGTTCTCTCTGCATCCACACCTGCAAATCAGTTACCTTGCGATGAGGTGGACGCTGAGACCCTGAGTAGACGGGCAAGCATCAAGAAAGGCATCTCAAAATAAGTGCAAACAATTTTTATATAATTTCAAAACATGAAAATGAGATTAATACACCATATTCACGGTACGTAAAACTGTAACATTGGAGAATACTGTGGTGTTTTCACCAATACGCGGATAAAATGGACACCCAACAAGCCATAGCCAACACTAACATGTAAGTATAACTAGAAGCTACACATGCAACTGCTTACAATTTCAGCACTTGCTATAAACTATAAAAGATGAAAAGTGAAGGCCCTACAACACTAACAATACCTAGCTCCGAATTAAGACAATGGAATCAGTTCATCAGTTTTATCAACAAATGTGCACTGCTATCTGGTCTCAAAATGAAATGACTTTATTTACTTGTACTCTCATATCAATCATTTAATTTACACTGCATATTCAAAACCTAAGATGTAAGACCACATGTTTCACATTTACCTTCTTTCCTTAGTTTGGCTTTTGGCTTACTAATCTAAGTACACCCATAAATAACCAAACTGCAGTTAATCACAGAACTGGTCAACCCACGCAATGCCGGAACCATGCATCCAAACAAATTTTTTTCCCCCATGTATTTGTTCTCAAAAGTACCTGTGTGTTAGTATCTGTGCTATTATTTTTTTTCTTTCAAGTTTAGGTAAAAGTTGAATTTATGTCAGTCTGCTTGAAAGGTTGCTAGCAGCATTAATGTTATTTTGCAGCTTTTACAAAAAAAAAAAAAAAAATAGAGATCACTTGTGCAAAACCTGAAAGAAATTGATGGGAAACATGCTAAAAACACCTGGTACTTGGCAGTCTGATATAGAAAATTATACATTGAAAATAATTTGCAAACACAGATATTTTCTACCGAAATTACATTTATTTTTTCAGGAACACCATCGAAAAATGTTTAACGTTTGTTGAAAATAAAAAAAAAATATTTAAAATGATATTACAAAACACCCTTTAAGACAAAATAAAAATCCTCTCCACAAGGACATGTCGTGCAAGAACATTTGAACTGTGTGAAAGTACTGTAACTTGCCTTACTCTTGTTGGTACCAGTCTGGGGGAGGGGCATCTCTACGGCCAGGGGTTGTGGAAGCTCGTAAGTCATGTTGGCATGGCAAATCTTCATGCAATCCTCTAATGTCCGAATGAAAGTATCGCAGGTTGCTCCCAGCAAGTTCGTCGCCTCATCCAGCTTCTGAAACAGTGGCACACTTCTCACTAGATTATTACCATCAATCTTCTCCCTACTCAAATACGTTTGTAGTCTATCTAAACTAAACTCGTCAATGTTACACGAGACACATGAAAATAATTATAATTAATGTTTAATGTTCTATATCCAAGAATTAAAATCATACTGGCTAGTCTAAATTCCATCCCATTTGAAAAAACAGAATTAATTTATAGGTAATATTTTGAAATCATGAAGTTTGTTTTGTCATAAAAAAGAACTCAAAGCACACTTTTTCTGGTCCCCAAGACATTACAAAAATCTTTACTTGACTATTTTTCAGACGTAAAAATTTTTTTCAAACAACTCTGGCTGGCACAGGAGGCAGGCAATTTAGCTGTACTGAGGCCTGCATAACTTCAGTCACACAGCAAAACTAAGCCATTATTTAGGTAATAAAATTTATGCTTGTTTCTAGGGGATTTTCAGAAAGGTCATTATTTCAATAAAGCCAAAAGAGGTGCAAACACTGTAAACTATGACTGTGACAACACCCTTAAGATTTTATGCCACTTGTGTTCAGGGGCGTAGCCGGGGGGGGGGGGGGGGGGTTTAGGGGTTAAAACCCCCCCCTTAGCCCCAAATCTCTAATTAAATTTCTTATTCATCACTCAAAGAAATTTCATATTAAAAATTAATAAAATTTTTACCATTACAATATTTAAATTTAAGTACCGAAAACTACTAAAATAGCACTATTTTACACCTTAAAATCAAAATTTTCCCGGGGGGGGGGGGGGGGGGGGCATGCTTCTTAACACACCCCATACACAAATCCTGGCTACGCCACTGCTTGTGTTCCTACACACTGTACAGTGAATAATCTCAGCCAAAGGTTCTACTTGCTCCAAAACAATTTCTTTCTTTAGCATAATTAATTCATTGAGAATCTGGGTCACAGCTGAGATAAACTTCAAATATAAATATTTTCAGTTTTATACTTAAACTGAAAAATTTATTAAAAATGAACAGAAATGAGTGAACAATAACTTTAACGGCTGGGCTATGCCATTTGCAAGATGAATAGGTAACTTAGTTAATTTTATTTGACTAATGATTCAACTTTTTAAAATACTTTAAACATAACTAACTTCAATAAACTGATAAGCACAGATGTCACCAATTTTTAGCATGTTAGAAGTATACATATAATCAGAATCTTTTATAATGTAATTTAAGTATTTAAAGCTTTTAAACTTTACACAAACATCTGCACTCAAAGGAGTATCCAGGGGATGAAGGAAGCAGCAGTAAGTTCTTGATATTTAAACACTTTGAAAAAAAAAACTAATTACTAGTATTATTAAATAGAGTTCTGTGTTTTGTTCTAGTTTATTATTATATGGTACAACTGACACTCAAGACCCTGCGAGAAAAGGTGAAATCCAAAAAAATTTCCCCCTTCTTCCTTTTCAGCTGAATACACGTCCTTGCACAACAGATATGCTATCAATGTAGATCAGTCCAGCCAGTACATTATCCTTTATTAATTAATTATGCATGCCAAAATTGAAGCAAAACCAGAACATTGGCCAGTTTCGGGTACCCATTGTTGAAACACACTTTCAAGATCTCTCACAATAAAATCCATGTTTTCAACATTTCTGTGTAGCCATTAGTATGTAGGAAGAAAAGTAAAAGACGGTAGGTACCCACCCACTAAAAAGTCAATAGGAAGTGATTTAGAGTATATATATCTGGGCCTAAAGTCAGTCTGTAATTTTGTGTAGGCCTAAATTATTTCAAATAAACATTGAAATCTTCTACCACAGAATGCAGTCATCAATTTCTACAATTTTTTTTTATCTTACCGTAACACTACAGTAAGTTTAATGTAAGGAAATTCCATTCTTGATTAATATACCTTATATAAAATTTCTTGTTTTTAAATTCTACAATGGAAAAACATTATTTCCTTACTTCGTTGTGACTAAAGTTATATAACAGTGTGGGTAATGTTTTCTTGTTGTCCATATGTACATACTTTTTTTTTATTATAGGAGACAACTCTTATGCAATAAAGTGATTTTTAAAAAATTTTTTTTTTGTGGACATATATTATATCATGATGTAACTTCCCCACCCCTTTCCCACCCAAAACAAAATCACGATATATTTTGAGTATATCAAAATTATGAGATAAACGTTTGGAGAGACTATAAAAGCACACTCAAGAAACAGCCAGAGGTGGTAGAGCCAACTAGCGTAATAGCCAGGGTTGGAGAAAAAAAGTTTTTATTTTTATTATTTTAATTACCAAAAAACCTGGTATTTTTTGGTTTAAACAAGTCTTCATTTATTACATTAGTTATTTTGGTTCTCAGCATGTACAAATGAAAGCCATACAAAATTCTGCTTTCTGCCACTGATGTTGAACCAGAAAAGAACTGAAGTCCAGCAAATCTTCACATATGACTGGACTTAACCACAGAAAGGGTATTTCCCCACAGGAAGAGTATTCTCCATAGAATGGGTGTTTCCCACAGAATGGGGATTTACAGTACAGTCTGGGATTTCTCACAGAGTATGGATTTTTTTTAAAAAAATAATTTAAATAACTAAAATTCACTAATTAATTTAATTTTAGAGTAGTGTTTAGCTGGTTATAATCTACAACTTATTCAGATAATTTAAATCTCAAGAATCATTAATGAGGAAACTAACTATTGTTGTTATTTGAGTAGAATTAGACCTTTCATTATTTAAAAAAAAAACAATTAGAATTTTTATAAAAACCACTTGGTTTAAACCATGGTACAACCATTGCGGTTAAAATCAGACAACCTTGGTGAAAGCGCTGTTCCTCCCGGTGCCTGGGGATACTGCAATACGTGTTACCAGGACTACATTCCCACTGCTCATCGCAATCGCCTACGCTGGTTCGAGGCCACGACATGGTGAAATACCTTCAGTTCGGGCCCATCCTCCTGCGTGGCCGCAGACTTCACCATGTGGACTTGCTGCATCAGAAGGTCGCAGTACAGCCTCAGCTCAGACTTCTTGGTCTTCAAGGTGTCAGGGTTAGAGTCCACTGGGTGGGAAAAAAACCAACCAAAGAAACCATATACAGCAGAACCTCTAATTAAAATTTTTCAAGGGACAGAGGAAAAAAATGGCATGAGTAAGTGGAAAGTGTAAATCAAGGTAAAGAATATATATTTCTAAACTTACTAATTTTTTAATAGAAAAAACCTATTTAATGAAAATTATAGAATTTCATCCTAATTGATAATGAAAAAAATTCAGGAGTTGATGTTATGTCAGTGATATTTAGATTTATAGCGATGTTTTTCATTACATACTTGATAAAACTGCCACGGTCACTGGCATGAATAAATAAGGTAAACTTCTATACAACTGAATAATAAATCCCTCAATAATAAACCATGGGTGTAGCAAAAATAATGTTAGTGACTGCAATGCTTGTTATGTTATTAGAATTTTGCCTAAATTAAAACCAATTGTATTTTTTTTAGGGTTGTGCGAGAATGAGATTTAGGCCTCGAGAAAATTTCGAGAAAGAAAATATTTTTCTCGCGAGAAACGAGACGAGAATGAGAAATTTTTAAATAATCAAGATTAACTGTAGATATCACTTTCAAAATATATTGTTCTGTACACAAAACTGTTGTTTATCATATAGAATGTCAATTTAGTTGCCTGTGCACAACTGACATGCACCACACGTTATGTAAGCCTACACTAAATTATAAATAAACATTCACTCACTTAGGTAAAAGTCTAGTAGCTAACATGTTAATTGTGGTTCCCGTAGACTTATCGCCACTTTTTGTGTAAAACTGCCACACTGATATGTCCACATCTTCCATTTTACCGTAAAATCAAAGTTTAATTTGACAACAAAGTTTACTTCTGTTAAACTGTTATATTCCCGCAACACTTTTTTTTCTAATTGGTTACGCCGCAGTTAGATATAAAGCAGTATTAGGAAATTATTCTCATATTCCTAATAACATTTTACAGGCGTCACATTATTTATTCATACCCGCAGAGTAGCTCGCGTAAACGGGAAACTCTGGTACTGTAATGAAAACAAAGAAAATGAAACTAGGGAGGCTTTGGCGGGATTCATTACTCGTGACGTCTTATGACTGAGTGAAACAAAGGTGGAAACGGAAATGGGATGAACATACTATTTATTCTGCCTTTTCAACGGGTTTGAACACACACATTTACGTAATTTTACGTAATACAAGGGCGTGAATTGTTCTGCGTCTTCAATCCATTCCTTTACATTCCAGTCCATTTAATAATCTCATGACTTGTGCAGTCTTTTATTGGAAATGAAATAAGAAACGGAACAGCGATGCAGACTCGGTCTGGCAGCATGACCACCATTCACTTTTGTTCGTTAAAAAGTAAATTTTGTATTTTTCCGTAATAATCAACATTTCAGTATGCTATTAAACATTACCGAACAAAATATTATGACTAAATTAAAGGTAATGCTTTTAATAACTTTACCGTAATAACGTGTATGTAAACAGAACCAATTTTTTAGGTTAGGTTCAAACGTAATTACGCTTACGTAATTTAAAAATTAAATACAGCAGTTTTTCTTTCAGGATAAATTGGAATTTCATATGACAGTTTTTATTCACAGTTTCGGTTATTGATAAAGGTTTTGGATGGTTGACTATCGGCTAGTCTAATATCTCTTAATGATTGCATCATGTTTGCTTTGTGTTCCACCAAATCATTTTTCGTCCAAACAGACAGACGCGTTTGGTATTTTTAAAACATTTAAACTAAAATAATGGCAGTGTGTGTTTAATGTTCAACATATAAAAATACAACTACCAATATCAAATTTAGTTTCCATACCAAATTGAGTTGTTACCGGTACCAAAAAAAATTCTCGTTTTTTTTTTGAGAAACTATTTTTCTCGCTCACTGTTCGAGAATGCAATATTTCTCGAAATTTTTCTCGAGGTTCGAGATCTCGCACAACACTAATTTTTTTCAGCATTGGCAAAATGTGATTTTCTTAGCACACAAAAAGAAAAGAACAGATGCAAGCAGAAGTGTAATTCATAGAAAGCTAAATTTTCTTGTAGTGTAAATTACAATAACCAAACAAAGGGTGAGTCAGGGAAGTAATTGTGGGGATAGTGTAACTGCAGGGAATGTAAGATCGAGGTTCTGACTGTATACTACATTATTATGAAGAGCCTGTCATGTATATTTGTACTAAGCACACTTAAAATTTTTTTTTTTATCTTGGATGCGCAAGTGTAATATTTCTGGAGACCGAACTATAAACTTATACATAAAAACTACAGAAAGACCCTGTTAAGAAGTTTTTCAAGGTACTTATTAATTTAGACCTATGAACAAGGAAATCCTATTAAAATGGTAAAACTGAATGCATTTTTACGCCAAGTACCAAATTTTTAAAAATATTCTTCAGGAATTTTTTTTAACATGGCATTTTATAAAGTGGGTTTTACTGTATTTGAAAGGGCTACATCTCTAATGCAACCAGAAGAACGCAGCAATTGAGTTGTTGAATGACCTGCCTTTCACTAAGGTGATCTGGGATTATTTCTCAGCAGGATAAAATCTAGATTTTTTGCTAGCTGAACACGTAGAAAATGTTGCTGTGAGCCGGTGTGTTTTCTCTGGGTATTCCCATTTTTCTCACCCACTCATTTCGTCAATTTGTCAATGCTCCATTCTCATCTCATCACGCCTCATTTTCTCGAATGACTTCCATGTTTACGAGATGTCAAGACATAATCCTTTAATTTATTGCAGCCAAAACATTACTTACAGATGCACTGGTAAAGCATTCACTTGAAATCTTTGTTCTTTGATAAAAAAAAATTAAGTTTCAAGATTTTAACAGCATGAATAAATAAACAAAAAAAATATCACTACAAAGAAAATTAAAACACTTCAAACACATAGCCAAAGCAGCTTATGATGTATATATTGCCTTTGACAATGTGATGAGCACGCGTGCTTTTTCAAAAAAACTACAACACTCCAGTCATATGCCCTTTGAAGCATATTTAGCACTCCACTCAAATCTTCAGTGTCTAAAGCACTTTCGTTATGTCTGACAGTACCAATGTTTTACTCTGCATCGCAGCAGGCTACATCAGGGTTCAGATGCCTTCGTGTGCATGTAAGGGTTTTGGATCCCTACAGCCATGTTACTGAAGGCAGTAGAAATATAAGGCAAGTGGTAGTGCTGGAGTTAGATGCACACTCATTCTTTACCAGTGCCACTTTTGTAATTCATCCTTTGTCCTGAAGAAACTACTGGGACAACTTTTAAGAGTTGAGCTCAGATAACGGCAGGCACATACTGTTGGGTTTGCATTGTTACGAACAAGTCATGACAAGAGGGAGAGAAACTGGCTCTGAGAGGAGTCGAAGGATGGACTGGTGGACAAGCACAGAGAGCTCGCCAGAGAACAGTGTGGTCAGAGTCTATTGCGACAGTGCATTAGAAGATGCGGTCGTTAATCTTTATAATAAAAACAACCTGTCATAATTATGAGTCATAAAGTGATGGCAATGTGTCAACACAGATAGCTATAGTTCATTACTGCTAATCTGAATAATTTTAAATTCTTGTTAACTACTTGTCTCAACATGTTGTTAACAGGTGTTTAGTCGGGGAACGTTTAAGTTGAATTGAGTGGAATTTTGCACAGGAATAACTATCGGAGGTAGATTCGAAAGAGAAACGCAGCTTAGTTGTTCGAGGGAGATGAGGCGAGGCAAGGGCGGGTGTACTGTGGGTCGACGAGAGGAAATGCATTACCGGAGTCCTTGCGACTGCGGGTGGTTACGCAGGCCTTGGTGCTGCCGAGTGCGACCAGCCACTTCTGCCGCTCCTGGGATGTGTCTGCCTTGAGGTAGATGCGTTGCTCCCCGGGCGTCACCAGGTCTATCCGGCTGCTGTCCACAGGGTTCACTATGGCACATGACACGGCTGTCAGGTCAACAAGCTATTTGTTTCTTATTGTGTTTATATCAAAATTATGTTATTAATAATTTCAAAATCAAATATATTTTGGTTATGGTACAAAATCGTATCACAAACACATTCAAATGCTTACTTTATTTTAAAATGCATTGTTACAATACAATTGGGTATGTTATACGGAACAATTACTTCCAAGAACAATGTTCCTCACAGTTATATGTATAAATATTTTCAAAATTAAATATATTTGGTAATTCTACAGTTTAGCATCACAAACACAGCCAATTCAATTCTTTTATTTAAATTTTATTCTAAAATACAACTGGATACACAATTAAGCACATTTATCAAAAATAAAATTTTAAAAATTGTGATTTTGAGTTCCTCTCATTGTAAATGATGATTCTGTAAAACTGCATTTTGGTATTTTTACTATTTTGTATATTTTGTTACATTTACAATACTGTACATTGGTGTGAATGGTTGGTTTGGTTTGGTTAGGTTTGGTTAGGTTTGGTTTGGTTTGGTTTGGTTTGGTTTGGTTTGGTTTGGTTTGGTTTGGTTTGGTTTGGTTTGGTTTGGTTTGGTTTGGTTAGGTTAGGTTAGGTTAGGTTAGGTTAGGTTAGGTTAGGTTAGGTTAGGTTAGGTTAGGTTAGGTTAGGTTAGGTTAGGTTAGGTTAGGTTAGGTTAGGTTAGGTTAAGTTAGTGACATTTAAAATAGTTACAATTTTTTGGGAAAGTAATAATTTTTAATTTTGTTATATGGGCATCTACACTAAACAATTATTTTTGAAGAATTAAATTTTTGGTAAATATTTACTTGGGCGGTATTTCAGAAAATTTTTTTTAAAAATCCAAAAATACCTTTATTTTGTGCTCTTCAACGTCCTCTTTTCATTAAAAGTGGCGGAGATTAGAAATTCCAAATACTTTAGGAGATATCGAATTTTTAAATTTCTTCATATGTAGTTGAGCGGTATTTGCGAAAAAAATTTTAAAAATCCGAAAATACCTTTATTATATGCTCTTCAACTTCCTCTTTTCATTAAAAGCGGCGGAGATTAGAAATTCCAAATACTTTAGGAGATATCGAATTTTTAAATTTCAGCACAAAACCAGCGCATTCCTGTGGCTTGCGTGAACCATTGTTTCTTGTTTACGTACGAGTATCTATTTTTTTATTGGATAATGATGTCACGTGATTGTTCGTGATAGACCAGAATTCAAATGAACTAATACGTGATTATTTAGTTCAATTATTGTTTAAAACGGTGTTTAATTACCGCCTCCAACTTACGTGAGTTTTTAACGTTTCTAATTTTAAAGTCTTATTTGTTATTTTGATATTGTTGCGCAAGTAATAAGTAACAAAAAAAATTACGTGAGTTGTTACTGTACATCCTTTGTTACGGGTTTGTTAGGTAAGGTCAGTTACATTATAAATAATTTAAAACTAAAAAATAATTAAAATTAATTCACATTATTTTTAATATCACCTTAGTTTGAAAGTATTTATAATGTAACTGACCTGACCTAATCGACCATTTTAGTTTACTGTTCACCCTCTGTCCGGGTTTGTTTGGTCAGGTCAGTTACATTATAAATATTTTAAAACTAAACAGCCATTAAAATTAATTCACAAAATAATTTTTAATGTCGGCTTAGTTTGAAAGTATTAATAATGTAACTGACCTGACCTAATCAACCATTTTATTAATTACGCATTCACGATTCACGTATTCACGCACACACGGCAAAATAACAAAAATGGCGCCGCTCTAATGGTTCCACAGGTCTTGTATTGCAAAATTAAAAAATTCGATATCTCCTAAAGTATTTGGAACTTCTTATCTCCGCCGCTTTTAATGAAAAGAGGAAGTTGAAGAGCATATGATAAAGGTATTTTCGGATTTTTAACATTTTTTTCTGCAAATACCGCTCAACTACATATGATGAAATTTAAAAATTCGATATCTCCTAAAGTATTTGGAATTTCTTACCTCCGCCACTTTTAATGAAAAGAGGACGTTGAAGAGCATAAAATAAAGGTATTTTCGGATTTTTAACATTTTTTTCCGGAAATACCGCCCAAGTAAATATTTACCAAATTTTTTGTATTTTAACATTTGAAAGAGTGATTTAAAATATTGTGGGATATTTTTACTCAAACTCTTTCAAACTCATCAAGAAGTTCCTTATTGAAGTGTTGAGGTGAAATAAGTATTATGATGAATGCATATGAATTAAGGAGAAATTTTCTTGCCAATGGCATGGTTTCAAATGGCTGGAATTTCAATTCAATTCAAAATTTACCAAATTACAAATTGAGCAATTTGAACACGGCCTTTAATGTTTTCAATGCAAAACTGTAAAATGTAGTAAAAATTATCATTGAAACAATTATTATTAAAAAAAATTATAATTACATACCTATTATTTCACACGCAGTAACTTTCATTGAACCTTTACACCCTTGATTAACTTCTTCTTGTGACTTGTAATATGATAACACACCATTGTCTAGTACAAACCACCGCGTTTGCCAACCTAGAAAAAGAACAAATTATTAGAATTTAGCATCTGCTAGACAATATTTTCTATTTTACTCAAGCTGAAATAGTAAATTGCAAATTTACCACTCCAGTAATTCGTCCACTTCCATAAAATTCCTTCCATGTTGTCAAAGAAACTTCTATTATAACGTCAAAATTTGATAACAAGACAGCTGATAGCACACAGAACAGGTTAGACAACTGATGTCACTTCGTGTAAATGAAATTCTCTTTTAACATCTAAAAGTTTTACTATTTCATATAAGAATGAAATAATTTACCAGAAAATAAAGAAAGAATTGCATATTCTCACAGAATATCTGGAACAATTATTGAGTGGCATATTCCAGAATTTACTGTAGAGTAAAATGTTTACTACTTACACTGTTCCCTTTGGCAAGTGTTGGGAACTAGATCACATGATCGCTTCCTCTCAGCGCCTGGGCAAGGTTAAACTTTAGCTAGGAGATATTCTAAGGTTAGGAAGCTAATGGAGCTCAAGAGGGCAGAGTGTGGGTGAGGCTACATGGAATGAAAATTTCATGGCCAATACCTACAGTTCCTACAATTAATTAACATGTTCTTTTAATTTTAGCATCAAGGATGTGTGCCCATGGCAAAAAAAAGAAAGAAAAAGAAACAATGATTTTTTTTTGTCAACATAACCACAATAACATAACTCAACTTACTCCTATATTAAAGTTTTTAAAAATCACAACAAAAATGGGTGAAGAGTGGAATTAAGGAAAGCAGGCAGATAGACAAAGCTGACTGATCCGTATCGAATACACCCATTTTCTTTTTTTTGTCTACATTAAAGTATTGAGCATATATTATGATCATCGTATTAGGGAGAAAAATTGACTGGAGATTGCCTAAAAACAGACTGGTTTGTTTGGACTCACTTTTGCTAGCAGATATGACTTTTAGACTTTTCTAATATTTTTCTTCAAAATGTATTATTTCATTTTACTTTTGCCCTCATCACAATATAAGACTCCTACTGCCGTCACCCGCGGTCTTGGCTTCGAGACCTGGGCGGGGCCTAGTGGGAGTTGGTGGTGTGTGGGTATGTTCCGGTGGGCGCCAGGCTAGCACAGTCGTTAACCAATGGTTTTGGGCGTGGATACTTTCTGCCCCGGCATGGACCACTAGGCCTTCGGCTGTGATTGAATTTAAGAGGGGCGTTCTCGTAGAGCTAGTTATCCAGTACTCTCCTTACACAATACAGTACACTGTGCCGTCAGCCGCGGTCTCGTGTTCGAGATCGGGCGCAGGTCCTAGCGGGTTGGCTGGCTTTTTTAGCGTTTTCTGCTCCGGGAGGGCGCCAGGCTAGCTCGGTGTCTAACCGTGTGATGGTCGTGGGTTCGTTGCCCCAGCGTGGTCCGCTAGAACCGTCGGCGGTGGTGAATTTTGTTTCCGGATTGGGTTGTTTAAGTTAATTGACATATACTGTTTGGTTTTTCTACGGGTCGCACGTCGCGCACGGGGGGTGCGGGGTGGACTTTTTATTGTTCACGATTGACACTGGTTCATTACATTGGGCGCGAGGTTTACTCGGCGGTACATGACTGCCAATGGGGCGTCGGAACACGTAGAAGTTTTTATTACACTATGATTACAATTACACTGCACACGTTATTTGAGAGGGGCACCTGCGTGCCTCTATGTGCGTTTACTTTTAAGTCCTCACGCCAGTTGCAGTCGAGGGAGAGCGTTCAATTAGAATCGGCTAATTTCCTAATCTGTAATTGGCGACGCGCGGGCCCACCTGTGCGGACCGCGGCTCGCTATTAAATTAAAACACGTTTAATCTTGAAGGTAGCCTGTGCCTGTGCACTAGGCGATTAAATAAAGTTCTGGGGTGGCGGGAGACGGCCCGTACCGAATACTGCACGGCCCCACGTAATGCTTTGTGTGGGGCGTGTTAAATTGATGCGGCTGGGTTAGGCCCTACACCGTAAAAGGACCGGGTGCACACGGGGAGTATTAAAAAGAGGTTTTGGTTGTGACTATAATTACCAGATGGACGTTCGGTGAAACAAAGAGATGCTGGCTCCCCGTGGGATGTGCGTCCGTCCCGGTCCGCGAGTCGCGCTGTACTGACGTGCAGCCCTGGCGCGAGGGGAGGGGTAAGCTCCCTGTCGCGCCAGAGTTTCTAAAGTTCCGTTATTCGTAAAAATCTATATAATTAACTAATTTTAAGTGGCTCTAAATTCACATAATAAAACATAATGATTAATCTAAAATATTAACATATGTTATAGAAATGACATTTAATAAGTTTGTCTAAAATAAGTTTGAATATTAGAGTCAAGCTGGAGACTGTCTGTTTCTTGAAAACTACTCCAGTGGCGAACGATAATGCTAATTTGGGGGTGGTTTGAATTACGTCACACGTTTCCCCACTGAAATTAGGCTGAAGGCCGCAAGGGTTGCACTCACAGCTGTTTTAGCGGAAAACCACACATGAGTGAGCCGGGCACTCCTACGTCGCACTTTATTAATTAGGGGCTTTTGTTTGTTTTTGATTACGTTATTATTGCGTGGGGAATTTTGTAGGCACGGTGAGTGCATTGCATGCGTAATTAGAAATGGCTCGCTATTCTCTACCTTGGGGCTGCGGTCCGCTCACTTGACTCGGGTGGGCCATGGCTAGGGGCGCTTTCCGTTAGCGGAGCCGAGTACTGGCGGGTGCAGGTCGGGCTTTGGGGTGGCCTTCGGCCGTACGATGTCAACTGATCCCTAGCTGGAGGGGGCAAGCAACACTACGGAAGAACACAATTGATTACGTTACTAGGTTTTATTCGGGGCTGACCCCTTTTGCGCTGTGAGCACTGAGTTACACGTTACAGTTCACACAATTTGAGAGGCACTATACTTTACATTATACACTTGAAAGTTCCGCCCTTACGCCATTTCCACCCATAGCAACGGGGGGAAGGGGGGTGATTGGGGCGGCCAATCCCGTAAGCTTAGTTCTTAGCAGCGGCCGGGTCACTTGTGTGAGCCGCGGTCCGTGTTAAATTACTTGCGAATGCCCATGAAGTTAGCATCGGCACTTGTGTGCGCGATGTTATTACTTGTAGTAAATGAGGGGTGGGAGTCGGCCCGTACTGTAAATAGACACTGCGCGGTGGACCGGAGTCGCGTCGCCCAGTTTAAAATGGAGCGGTCGGGTTAAGCCCTGCACCGTAAATTAACGCGGACGCACACAGGAAGCTGAAAAAGGAAGGTTTGGTTAGTGACTATATTTACCAGCGTTACTTGGTGGTTGGAAAGCGATGCTGGCTTCCCGTGGCACTAAGGACGTCCGGCCCGGTTCGCGAGTAGTTCGATACTGGCGTGCTGCCTTGGCGCGGGGGAGAGGTAGGCTGATCCCGCACGCCAAAGTATGCCGTTTACTGTTATATTTATTTAAAGATAACTTAAAGAGATCATAACCCCTACAATGTTCACACAATAATTACTAAGGCTTAATTCGAATGGCGGAAGGCCTATAATAATCGTAGTTACATTAATTGTATTTAAATGTACTTAAAAGGAAGGAGAGTCAAGTTGGAGACTGTTTGTTAGTTAACCAACTACTCCAGCAGTTACAGACAAGTTAGAACGGGGGGGGGGGGGGGGAAATGATGATGGAAGAGTCATTTAATTAGTGTAGGCGGAAGGCCGCAAAGGGAGCACTTGCTACGTGTGATTTCAAGTTCCCCACGGAAGTAAGTGGCACACTCCTACACCGCACTTTTCTTGTGAAGAGTTTGTAAAAATTAGGGTAATTACTGGGCTCCCTTAATTACTGCCGCTGACCTGGACCTCCGGGTACTAGCAGCCCAACAACAGTCTCCCGAGGCCGACCGACGGCGACATCGCCTAAGGGAGGAACCCCACGCAAATTGGAGAGTCGAAGCTAACCGCATCCTAAATCGTGCCCCAGGGGGCGCGGGAGGCTGGAAGACATACGTGCCACCCGAAGCACGCGAGGCGGTACTCCGCTTCGTGCACGACCACGACCTTGCAGGCCACCCGGGGGCAGACCAAACCCAGAGAGCGGTCTCACAACACCACCACTGGCCCGGGATGGCAAGGGATGTCAGGGAATACGTGCGCGAATGCGAAGTATGTCAAGTGCGTAAAGCACGCCGACGGGACGGCGAACAACAACAACAACCCCGCCAACCAACACAGGCATTCCAGACCATCGCGCTAGACGTGATGGGGCCCTACCCCAGGTCACCCAGAGGCAAACGATTTTTGCTCGTGGTGACCGACATGTTTACGCGATGGATGGAAGCCTACCCCTGTAGCAACGCGAGGGCCAACACCATCATCCACCTCATGACTCACGAGTTCCTGCCTCGGTGGGGCTACCCGCAATCAGCGTTGACGGACAACGGCAGCCAATTTCTTGGCAAACAGTGGCAGGAGTGGTGTAACGGGATGAGCATCCAGCACCACACCACCCCAGCCTACCACCCCCGGGCCAACCCCACGGAGCGCAGGAACCAGGACTTGAAGGTCCAACTCCACCTCAGACTCGGCGACGACCACACCCAGTGGGACCAGCACGTCGCCGACGCGTTGTTTTGTACCCGCCGCCGCGTAAACGCCGCGACCGGGCGAACCCCGGCGGAAATGGTACAGGGGAACAACCTCCCACTACCAGGCGAGTGGGACACTCACGGCGTCCCACACACCGGGGAAGGAGAGAGGGAGCGTGCACGGCGCCTAACAGCAATGCACGAGGCCGCCAGACAGCGCCAAACGAACTATACGCAGGAAATCACCCCCAAAACTGCGCGGGAGCCCCCCGCAGTGCGAGCAGGTGATCGCGTATACGCTCGCGTACATCCACTGTCCGCAGCGCCTCGCAACTACTGCGCCGGGCTGGCACCCCGCTGGGGGGGGGGGGGGGGCCCTACACCGTGCAGAAATCTCTAGGGAGGACGTCATACCTGGTCTGACTCGGGGGCAGACGAGTGCGTAAAATCCACCGCGACGACTTACGCCTCGCCTCGATCCCCGGGGAACCTCCCCCAGGAGACCAGAACTTTGACGAACCACCAGGATACGACGAACCGGAGGAGGGTCACCGTCCACCACCCGCAGGTGACGGCCGCGATGACGCACCACCGATACTAGAGGCGAACGCACAGAACGCAGAAGACCTACTATCACCCGCGCCAGAAGTCCCGCACGAGGCAACGACACCGCACCAGCCAGGTCGAACGACAGAATACGAACATGCCACGATCACCGAAATGACGACTGGGGACTTAACACCGCAACCGGATGACGTGACGGCAATCGCAGTGGAACCAGAGGAACTTGATGCGGACCAATTAGTAAGCCCGACATGCAAAGCATGGGGACACACGACCTCTCTCGCGGACGCCACATTCCGGATGTTCGTAGACGAACCCGATGAGGGAAACTCTGCACCGCGCCCAGGACCGGGGCCACGCCAGCTATTCGACCCCAACGACACGGAGACGAGCGAAGCTCGAGGTATCCTGGAGCGCAGGAGGCAACCCTACGCAAGTGGGTCGCAAGCGGGTGACGTCAGGGACCAACAACTGAGGCCTGACCAACCGAACATGCCAGCAGACTCAAGGACACACTCGACGCACGGAACAGAACCCGCGCCACCAACCCCACAGACGGGGAGACCCCAAAGAGACCGGCGACACCCGGGGTATCTGGCTGAGTACGACCTCGGGAGACCCACAAAGCGAAACACCACCACCCATCACTCCGAGCCGCCAACCCAGGACGACCCATCCGCAAGGGACAGGGTGTACCAGCTGCGGCCGCCACGGCCCCCGCCAGCTCGGACGTGCTGCCACCCCTAAGGCGGCAACACTCCCGCCTCCACAGGCACCACGACGCCGCCCCTCGGCCCGCCTGCCACAGCAGCAGCCGGGGTGGCGAACACATCAGATCCAGGGCGCTGACCCTATCAGCCGCTGGCCACCACAGGCGCCACGACGCCGCCCCCGGCCGGTCCACCACCGCGGCAGCCGGGGTGGCATGCACAGCAGGTCCAGAGCGCCGACCCTACCAGCTGCCGACCCACGGGCGCGCACACCTGCTCCAGAACGCGGGGCCTATCAGCTGCAGAGCCGCGAACCGCAACTGGACAGGGCTGCCGGAGCTAGGGGTGCTACCACGTGGCGGGACCATAAGCGGCGCAAGGTCGGGCTTCTCGAGGGGGGGGCGTTTGACGTCGTCCGACCGACGACCATCCCTAAGCCCGACCTGCAACCGCCAGTATACTCTCCCGCTAACGGAACGCACCCCTGGCCGTGGCCCACCCGAGTCGAGCGAGCCACCGAGCCGAACGGCCAAACCAGACATTATTATTATAAAGCACACTAAATCCGAGTGGACTAGAGACGAACCACACCCATTCCCCCTCAAACAATTAATTATGAATTTTGCGACCTTAAAGTCTCTTCCAGACGCAGTCATTTAGTTTTTAACGTAATGAAGTCAAGCTTGGCGCGGCAGGGGCCGACGCGCCACCGGACGCCATGCCAGTTCCGCAGTTCAACTCGACTCGTGGACCGGGACGGACCTACGTCCCACGGAGAGACCACAACCATTGTCTTCATCGCAAGTAACGTCCGGTAAATATAGTCATTTAGCATAAACCAAACCTTTTTCTATTCACCTCTCCGTGCGTGCCCGGTCCGTTTTTTACGGTTCAGGACCTAATCCGACCGCGTAAACGTAAATACGCCCCGCACCACACCTGGTGCGCAGGGCCGTTCTTCAGCATACGGCACGGGCCGTCTCCCGCAAACCACAGAACTTTCTTAAGGCCACGCGCCTTCGCGCTGACCACAAACCCGCAAGGGAAACTTCGCCAAGTTTAGTGGCGGTGCGTGTACCACCCCAGTGGGCACGGCACCCGCGTAGAAACAATCGCTTACGGGACTGGCCGACTCCAGTCACCCACAAACTCTGTGTGCCACGTCATTTGTGCGTGCCTAATTTTCATTAAGGGTACTTTGTTAACGTAATTTTGCGCCACGTCATTTGTGCGCGCCTAATTTTCATTAAGTGTACTTTGTTAACGTAACTTTGCACCACGTCATTTGTGCACGTCTAATTTTCATTAAGTGTACTTTGTTAACGTAACTTTGCGCCACGTCATTTGTGCGCGCCTAATTTTCATTAAGTGTACTTTGTTAACGTAACTTTGCGCCACGTCATTTGTGCGCGCCTAATTTTCATTAAGTGTACTTTGTTAATGTAACTTTGCGCCACGTCATCTGTGCGCGCCTCTCTTGCATCAAGTGTACTTGGCCTGCATACTGTTACCCGAGAAACCAGTGCCACGAAACATTGAACATGTACCGGCCTGCACCCCGCAACGGACAAGTAGCCCTCAGGGGCATGTCTGTGCTCAGTAATTGTATGGTGTGACGTCAATCCCTTGAATAAAGGCACGTCGCTACTACGGCAATCCCACGCATTCTTCTTTAACGTAAATTCCCAAGCAATACCGCCGACGGTTCTAGCGGACCACGCTGGGGCAACGAACCACGAACCCCCATTGGTTAGACACCGAGCTAGCCTGGCGCCCTCCCGGAACATAAAACGTTAACCAGACCAGCCACCCCGCTATAACTCGCGCCCGGACTCGAACACGAGACCGCAGCCGACGGCAATATGTAATTTAAGAAATGTGTTTCTTTCATTATGTTTTGTATGGATATTTATTAATCTTGTTGTTACGTTAAATTCCGTCAATGTACTTGGAGATTCAGAAAAAAAATGCTTGTCATCGTAATGCACGCAATGCACGACATGAGCGTCAGTTGTTTGACGCATTGTCAAGAGATCGGAGCTGCTCGGAGAGGTTCGGGTGTCTTCGGGTTCCCATGCTGAGAACCGGAAATGGTAAAGTACTTTCGATCGAAAGCAGTGAGGACTTTCCGCAGCAATATCCCTTGTTTCTCATCACCTTGTAAGGAATGAAGCAGTTCTCTGAGGTCTTTAAACTCAGACACCTTGGTCGAGTCGGTGTAAAGGTAGAAATATTTCGTGGCAGAGAACGAATCAGTCAGTGCTTCCAATGCCGAGCTCTGGGTCACTCCTCCCAGGCATGTAATAAACAAGTACGTTGTGTTCGATGGGGTGAGAATCACATGTCGACTGAGTGTCCACGGCCTAAATCCGAAAAACCCACATGCTGTCTCTGCAAGGGGGATCATCCAGTGAACTTCTCTGGTTGCTCCTACCGTCAAAAATGGATGTTGGACAGGGAAAAATGTCAACAGATGAAGCCTGTAAAAAAAGTGAATGCAGCAAGCTCGCAAAAACTTTCCACCGCAATGTCCTCTATGAGGGATCTCCACGGTTCCTTCTCCACAGTGGCTGTAGGACAAGCCAACCGGACGGAGACAAACCATCACATCGATCCGTCCGACACCCCTATCATCGATTCACTAAAGGCCATCCTTTCCCTAGTCCATCAACTAGACTTCGGGATGTTGCTTCGCCAGTTCAGTAAAGTCATAGAACAATTCTGATCGAGTTATTCTATTATTGACAAATGTGAAGCTGTTCTAGCAGGGCTGCGTATTGTCATCGAGGCAGTGGAATCTTTTTCTTCTGGGCGCCCCACCGAAATTCACACGCACAATGACAGCTAAAATCCTCTCATGGAACGCCCGATCTGTGGCCGTTACCGGTTACTACTTTACTGTGCAGAAAATGTCGGAAGACACCGATGTAAACTGTGAATGTGACATTTAACAAACTATTAAAAATGGTTTTGAATATGCATACTAATATATTTAAAGAACCTTAGTTTATGGCATTTTATTTAAATATAAGTTATTTGAATAGTTCAAGGAATAAAACTTTTACTGTTTGTTGGAACAAGTATTCGTAAGGAGTATTAGTTGAAAAAGAATACAGTATGACTGAAATTAAATTTATTAATTTGAAAACGTTTATTTGCGAAAATATGATTATTTTGTAAATTACTGGCTGCGAATCGTTTCATGAATGATCAGGATATTTCGTTTGTATAGCATTGGGCACTGGTGATTCAATACCGAAATGTTTTAAGGAGGACTAAACACATACGGCTTAAGGCCATGCAACAATTGAAATAATAATAAAAAGTCAATAACAATAAGAGTTGAATAACTTGTATTGAACAGTGCTTACTACAATAATGCATAACAATTGTCAACGCATAGAAACAATAAAAGTTGAACTTTTAACTTGCTTGGGTAAAATTTTATGCAAAGCCAATCACTATTATTCTTCAAAGCCAGAGGTGAATGGAACATGTGAAATTTATTTTTAAATCAAATCTGTGATGAATTTTCGGTCACAGAACAAGATTTTTGGTTACTAGTACAAGTGTTATTACTAATTTGGGTGGACTCAGAAATAAAAATAGGAGAGAAAATAAGACTAACCCACAAAAAGGTTAACAATAGAAAACACGACTTAAAAAAAAAATACTCAGAAAACTTTTGTCAAAATACCTGTTTTGCGAAGTGAAACATGACTGGATCAGAACCACAAAATCCGTCCTGTTTATGTCAATATTAGCAAGGTATTACGTACTGTTATTGGTAGATATTGTTATTGTAGTTTTAGATTGTAGTACGGCCTTTAAGTAGGTACTAGAACATCGACATTTTATATTATAACTGTAGTTAACCATCGCGGACTTTGCTGTAAACCGATGGATTTTATCGTGGTACTTCCGTTTATCCCTGCAGTGTTAGTTAGCTGTTGTAACGAACATTTTAATCTATTGCAACGTAATGATTTACATTATGCGTACCTGGTTGGAAAAATAATATTAAGGCAGGCCTAACCATGTCTCTCATTTGTTAGAAACACTTGCATCCGCATAGAGTCGCCAGTCAGGTGCCCTATGTGCTGCAGGTAGGTAGGTCATGCATACACACACACATATATGTATATATAAGTCAATTCAGTGAAATTAATTCTGAAACATTCGGCGGGCCAATTCCAAGCAGATACCTAACACGGGAAATGCTTCAAGTGGTTGTGTTCTACAGCTACCAGCTAATTTTATGTAAAAAAGAAGTAGTTCTTTAACTTTTTATATACTCTTAAAACTAATTTATATTCATGAAATATTAAGCATATTCTTCCCCCGTTTACTCAACGATGAAATGGTGAAGGATTCCAACCACCGTCATGTGCAACGCCGCAAGCAAGAAATACTGTTTGATATTTCAACGGCAGTGATCCAACGAAAATCCAATACCCCATCCCGATAATTTGGAACGAATCAAGGGCCCATCAAGTCGTCGAATTCCAATCTCCAATTAAATGGATCGATAGGTTATCCTGCACAATTATTCAAGCTTATTATCCTTCGCAAACTCATTCCTACCACTTCTTCGATTAACGTCGAGGCGCACCTGTGGTTACTGCTGCGAGGAGCCACTCACGTTTTAAATAACACCTCACATAACGGAACTCTGCATGGTCGGCTAGTGAAGACCGCTGTGCCTAGACTAAGCCTCGGCTAAATGTCTGATACGTTTGTAACTGTAAGACCGCCGAATTAATCTGATGGAAAACTCTCTACATAAGTAAACCGTAACCTAACACACTTTAATCTTGTGCTTGACAATTTCGGCTACCTTAGCTCTTCCCCTCTAAGAACATTTTTTTTATACTCTTCTTGTAGGAAACTACCAAACTTACTGTGGAAAACCAAGGCAGCAATGACATGGTTGACACATATTTTCGGGAACAATTATGATATGACTAACTTAAATTATCATTAACTTACAATTTGTTACTAAACCCGTTGGTTACGGTAAGACTAATGCAGGCTGATATACAATACCTAATTCAGATGGTTGAACTTATGCCAACCCAGCTAATTTAGACACGACTAAAACAAAGAAAATCAAATGAAACTATGACTACCCAGTATAGGTATGTCTTTGTGACTTAAAATATTAACAACTCAATTGTGATTTCATTTAGGCTACGCCAAGAAATGGCCTATATGGCCTACTGTTTGACATATCCTATTCACTGTTTTAATGTTACTGTCTATGAACATGGAAAATAAATTAAGAGTAGTTGTGTTAAGAAAATATGTGCGCACGAACTTCGCACCTATTAAAAAAAAAAAAAAACTGAAAAAAATCCACTGAAATAGCCACCAATTGAGAGCTAATTTGTTTTCAGTGACTAAAGACATAAATTTTCGTATAGCTATATGCAAGAAAAATGTTTGATTAGAACCAGTCAAAAATTACAGTTTGGATGTGTTAGCCTAAACTCATTCAAACACACCTACAAAAGTGATTTATTTCCAGTGTGGAGAGCTTCAGAAAAAACCATGCTATTTGAAAACTGCACAAGTTATCAGAAAGTGTCCGTTTACGAAAAGCATTTAAGAATACGCTGAGGAGAGATGTGTAGTTCTGAATCCGTGTGTCATCATAGGGATTATCTGTTTGCAATCAACTGATTCAGGCTTGTTTTCTGAGGCTTTATGTTTCATTTTTATCTATGACTACCTGAACCCGGCCACGCTTCGCTATGGCTGTCTGAAATGAAATGAATGGGAAAGTAAATGAAAGTATTCTAGCGAACATATATTCACCGAGGAAACACATCATTCCATTTAATACCCTGCTTTGCACTGCTGTGGCTATACTGTGGATTGAAAGGAAAGGAAGAAAAATATATACCTATATTTTTTTCACAAAATAATTTTTTATTTTTAAACTAGTGGATGGACTACATATTGGTTTGTCCGTTTTCTGCACAAACATAAAAATAGATTGTTTACCGACTCTTGAGCATGCCCATGAGAGAAGCATTCGTTTTCTAAATTCAAACCACTCATTTGCAAAGATTACCCTTGCGCTTAATTACTAGTCATAGCAAACTCATGGCGTATTGAAAATTGAAGCCGTTTGAACTCTATCGCTATGTCGGTCGAAACGAGCGGTATTCGTGGAAGTAGTACTTCACTTTTATGAGTTCATTCAGAATTGTTTCTTCAATTAAATTGTTCATAAATATTAAAAAAAATACTCATCGTGTGACATTGCATAACTTTGGTTGATTAATGTTTCGGAGTAATATAATTGGCACGCCAGTTTTTCAGTTTTCAGAATGTGTGACGGTAATCCGGTGACATAGAGTGAATTAAGAAATTCCGTTGGAAAATTCACTACTTCACTTTGTTTTATCACGGATTAAATGGATTTGTATGTCACAGTTTAAGTTAATATAATTGAATATCAAACAATATTTTATTAGATAGATGTGTTTCTTACTTAAGAAATTGCAGCATTCTTTACGAAAATAATTAATTTTGTCCAAACAGCTGCATTAATTATCGATTAATGAGCTTAAATATATCAAAGGTACGCTAAACATAAAAAAGAGCTTATATTCCCCTTTTAGCTACCTAAAGAAATAAACATAGAAATTGATTTCACTCCAGTTTTTAATTTTGGATAGTAACTAAGGAAAACATCGAAATCCATTAAGTGTTTTTAGGTAATGTCGGAACAGACAAAATACCAGATTAACCTATTTAGATTAGAGATCTTTACATGTTCTATTAAAGGTAGTATCCATAATTATTTATTAATATTTTGTAATGTAAAGCCACGGTTTTATCAGTAGCTAATAACCAAATGAAATTTTACTTTCGTAACATAAATGGTGACTTTTATATGTGTGAATGAGTGTTGGATGTATTCAAGTCGCATAAAAGTTTTGAGGGAGTAGGTCTACTAATATTTACAAAAATGATGAAACCTTTTGTACGGAATAATTAGAGAATTTCACTTGAGCGTAACCAAAGCCTTCATTTTCTAGGGAAATTTATCAAAACCTTTCAAGTACGTTTCTGTGTTTGCTGAACACTCACTGTTTAGTTGACGTCGCAGCGGGTAGGTTCAGCTATGCCTATAACCACCTGTAATGGCTGGCGTGCAGCCTCGCGTGCTGGGCCTGTGCCGATACCGTTCCACGGTCATAACCGCCATTTTTAATTGGAAAGCACACGCGATGTGCAAGGCTAGGCAGCCAGATACGGACGATAAATTTCCCGCCCTATTACCAGGTAATCTCACGCACGACACGTTCTTCAGTCACGCGGGATCATGCCCGGCGAACTAATCACTTAACCCAGATCACTCCATCACCACTACTTCTCTCTGCCGCGGCTCACATAACCTCACATAACCTCACATAACGCGCGACGCACTGCTCGCCACGGAGCGGACCCTCTCGAAGGACATGTCTCGGCGCCGTTTAGTCACGTAACGAGCGCTAATGCGATTACCGCCCGTAACACAGCGCGGGAACTCGCCCCTGCTTTGCGGCGGACCTTGTTTCCTAACATTGCATGCGTCGAATAAATTACAGCTGGCTCCAGTTCACGGAGAGGAATAACTTGCTCCTGGCTCCGTCATTCGCCGTCAAAGACGAAGACCTGCAGAAAATGAAGACCGGAAGAAAATGAAAACCAGAAGGAAATGAAGATCAGAAAAAAAACAGGAAAAAATAAAGACAAGAGAGAGTAAATTAAAAAAAGTATATAAAAGTTAACTATTAGCCCTAACTATGTAAAAAAAAATTATTGTTTACTTGTGTAACAAACTTATAAATATGATTTATTTCCATGCTGTTGTGAAAATATGATTTTCTATAAAATTATGATTTCACAGAAAATACTTGGTAAATGTATTGGAAAATTCCGTAAAGATTTTTCGAGAAAGTAACTAAAATCCATACCAGTAGCTGGTAAAAACTGTATAACTTAATCCGCAATTTTTTACCAAAAGATCATTTTACAAACAATACACTCTTTGATAAAATAAAATGAAAAATTGTTTAACATATTATTCATTATATTCGCGTTGAAAATTCCTTATTATATAACAATATTTTAGGTATGAAACAGAAAGCCAAGTAAACTAGCAAAATGACGCTCTTGAAAGAGCGTCTTTAATTCCGTTCCTAAAACACAGCTAACCGTACAGCTTACGTTTTAAATTAAATAGCTTGCGAGGGTATATGACCTACTTGACAACGTTTACCGACTACTTGTAGCTGGGCGTGTGAAATTAAAGGATATTTTCTTCCTGCGATTCCAGATTGGAGCTTGCTAGTAAAAACTTGAAAATATATTTATTATTTATGAAAAAAACATTGGCGCACAAAACTGCTTATAGCAGTGCACTACCCTATATACTACAACTACACTAACCACGGAGGTATATGTTTATGGTGTGAGTGTAGGTTTTAAAGTTAAAGTCGCTCTGGTTAGCAAGAAAAAAAATATCGTAGAATTAAGAATAATGCTAAAATTGTATGCTAAAAAATTACCATCATGAATTGAGAATTGTTGATCGAAAGTATTAAATTTGTTTTTTTTTATTAATATTTTAAAAGGAGGTGAGATGCTCTCATTTTGACTTCATTTATTAACTTGGCGAAGATTGCACACAAACTTAAAATACACTAGCCATGCTCGGGAGAGAAGAAGAAACACACGAAGTGATTTCCACGTCTTCTAAATCACAGTGATAATATATTGTTATTCTTGTACCGGGTACAAACAAACCCGGGTACTTTCACCTGGTTTAGTCGATGACATTCATGTGGTTGTTACGTTATATAATGAACGAAAATTCAGAACATTCGTCGTGACGGCCGAGCGCAGAACGTGGTCAGTCGCGACCAGGGGCGCAACAACTAAATTTCCAAAAAGGGGTGGGGGGGGGGGGCAATATACCTTTTTTTTATAAATAATCATCGATCCCTCCTATTGAAGCGGGTGGTCCGGGGGTCCTCCCCCGGGAAATTTTTTTATTTCAAGGTGGAAAATGGTGCTATTTAAGCAGTTTTTATTATCTAAAAATTGATTACACAGCACTTTCTTTGCCCCCGTTTGCCCCCACTTCAAGGTTTCAGTGGGAAGGGGGGGGGGCAAAATACCCTTCCCCCCCCCCCCCCCCCTGTTGTTGCGCCTCTGGTCGCGACGATCCCAGTAAATGTCGACATCGCCGCCCGTGCGCGCCGGACGCACCACGTCCTCTCGACAGACGATCGCGGTGAAGGCTATTTGCGGCCGCGGGGGTGACCGTAGCGGCGCAGGGGGCGGGGAACTAGCCTTGGCATGTTCAGGGTTGGGGGGGGGGGGGGGCAGCTCCCACGTCACCGCACGGGACGGGAATAGAGCGACGAGCCGGAACTACCCTTCCATCCCCCCCAACACTCCACCAACCTTCGGGCCAAACCATATACCTCTTCATCTCTGGCTGGCGCCCCACCGCACGTCAACAGGGCCTTACCGTATTATTTTTTTTAATTAAGAATAAAAAGGGGAGGGGACTTTAACCCTTCCCCTCCCCCCCCCCTTCACCGCGAAAACAACGCGGGCTACGTGTTTTCACCAACCTTTAAGCTGTCACCAAGTTGCAGTGAGGCCAAGATGGGTTAGCTCACCCCCAGAAACTACTAATTAAAAAAAATAAATAAAGACTGTCATATAAATCTTAACTTCAGCCACACTATTTTTTTATATTTTACTTTGCTTTCACGTCTCGTCAACGACAAGGTCGTCAGAAACGGACAAACAGAAGAACAGTCAGTCGGTTGAATTCAGACTCAGTCTGATATAAGTTTTTTTTTTTAAAATTTAAATTTAACGTAAACTTTCAACGCTGCCACGTGTGTTTATTATTAAACGTCAAGAGAATTCACATTCAATACTGTCGACTTTCAAAGCCTGTTTAAATTTTGTAACTCAAGACACAGTTGTGTCTGAAATTGTTATTTTAGTAGTGTGCGTAATTATGTGTTTATTACACGTTTCAACTCAATTGTTTTCACGTGTTTTGTACATTCAAATATGAAAGAGAATATTGTAGAAATTAAAAACGTAATTTTACCAGAGACAGAGAGAGACAGAGAGAGCTCGAAATAGTTCTCTAGCAAATTGACGCTCTTGAAAGAGCGTCTTTAATTCCTTTTCTAAGCCACAGCTAGCAGTACAGCTTACGTATTCAATTAAATGGCTTGCAAGGGTATATGACCTACTTGACAACATTTACCGACTTCTTGTAGCTGGGCATGTGAAATTACAGGATATTTTCTTCCTGCGATTTCAGATTGTAGCTTGCTAGTAAATACTTGGAAATATATATATATATATATATATAATTTATATTATAATTTATGCCCTGCTTTGGAAAAAAATTATGATTAATTTAAAAATTGAAATAATACAAAAATTAAAACATGCAAGATAGCGAGGATTAATGGCCCTTACAAAATTTGTTCAGGGAGAAAGTAGGGGAACGCAAGTCTCAATCGCGTTGTATTAAAAAGTTTTTTTTTTAAATGTATAAACATCTTAGCTCTCGGTATAATATGCCATTTGGAAAGAGCAATTTCGTGAAAATGGAAGGGAAGTCGATCAACTGAAATGAGTCACAAAAATGATGGATCCACGTGTAGAAACAAATATATAGTCACTTTCGTAAACATTAGCAGGCATACCATACGTTTTGGTGTGCCAAAATTAAAATTATGATGGTGAAACTACCTTGGAATATATTATTTTGTTAAACTAAAATAGCCGTAGTAAAAAGTAATCACACGTTTTAAAATACTTAAGAAAACTAGCATTACAATGATTATATAGCTACATATCCTCCTTCTAAATTCTCAAGAGGCTTGAAAGCACAACGGCAGAGCGCGCGCTTGGTAACCTCAAAGGGGCTTGTTTAAAATCTCAAATCCCGCCACAGGAATTTTTATTTAGTTTTGTTCGCAGGAAGTATTTACCGACAGATCTCAGTCGTTTGAGCAAAACAAATGTACAAACATATACTCAGTGCTGTAATACGTGTTTTGAATTGTTTCAGGTTAAAAATTTTGATAATGACAATGATTGGCAGAAATAAATACTTTTACTGTGAAATCATTTGGAGGGGGGGGGGGGGAAAGCCAAGATTTTTAACTCGCTTTGAAGAATGAACATTATATTATGAATATTATAAAATATATTATATTTATTTCACAGTTCCAGAACATCTATTAATGTTTTATTTTTTTTTTGGGGTGTACCGTCTCGTAGACAGCGAGGTGATATAAGAGACGGCTGGAACCCAACAACACAGATAGTGGGGGAGCACTCGGTGGTTGCCTGCAGTGAGAAGTTGTGGGAAACCTGAAACTGGGCGATCGGACCGCAATGACCAAAAACTGTTAACGTCATCGAAGCAACAATTCTTGAAGGAAAGTACAAAGGAGAATACGTCTTGTTACTACGTATCCCAGTGATCCCGACCGATATTGCCACTATACTTTATACGCTCGCAGTTTTCGGTGCGGCTTGCATTCGCAATGACCATAAATGAATCTCAAGGGCAGTCATTGAATGTTTGCGGTATTAACCTTGAAAATCCACGATTCTCGCAGGGTCAATTGTATGTCATCTGTTCCCAGGTCGGAAAACCATCAGCCTTGTTTGTTTACGCACCAGACAACGAAACAAAAAATATCATGCAAAATAAAGCATTGCAATGAACGAAATGGTGATGTCGCAGCACGCCAATATCATCAAAGCGTTTCTTTGTTTTGATTGTTTACTTGAAATGCTGACTTATTTCAATAGTGACTTACATTTTGAAACAAAACCATATGGTTACAATACGATCACATTCCAGGCACATCACACGTTCCCAGCATTTCAGCAGTGCACTGCCGATAGAATTCATTTGGCACGTAAAATTTACAAATGGACGTGCTTCTGAAAGAACTCATTCTCAAATTGAATATCCATGGCCACAATCGTTAGTAAATAAATAATTACTTTTCTAATTTTTACTTCGTTTACACATTTACAATATCTTTACACAAAACTAAAAAAAGAAAGATCACAAACAAATTTATTGTAATTTGGACAGGACCACGTCTGTCGGGTCAACTAGTATATAAATAAAATTATTTTTGTGAAAAAATATGTTTTTGTTAAAGGTGCTTTCCAAAACATCATTAATATTTTTTACGCTTGATAATGAAAATTATTCCAGATTTCATCGATTCTATCAACTTTATCAGTGTTTTATTTAAATAAGCTTCATTTCACTGTAATCAACTAAAATTATTAAGAAAAATACTTTTTCGATAATTATTTTGGCTCGGCCTATAGGTACATTTAAGTTTCGAAGGTCATAATTCTTTTGAAAAATTCTGGAAACGTATGGAACATTCTAGAATATTACGAAACATTCTCGAAACTTTATGTAAAATCCACCCTTATTTGTAATTTGAATATTCCAAATGGATCAATCAAACATTTATTCACCTTTCACATAGCCAAAATGTTTCGAATAAACTGTCCTGATACTAACTACTCTTAAAAAGTAAAATAAAATCAAATGGATGCGAATTTTTTGTATGAAAAGAGTTAATTAAAGTGATTTTTTCAGATTTAAAAACTCCTTTCCCATTTGTCCCTTTTCATAAAAAATTTCAACTAACGTACCCGCAGAGATTTTACATGACTTTATTTCATGTATCAGTATGAAAACAATTTATGCAAAAATAACGGCAGTTTAGTACACATACACATACTTTTGAGTAGACGATGGTTATGAGAATTAGGGGACCATAAAACGAAATACTAGGTAGACATTTTTGGAAGTCGCACTGACGTAACAACTATACCTAATAGGAAGCCATTCTTCAAAATCTATCTCAAAGACAAGGAGTGATATCGGAAATAAACTATTCACACAAATTTGAAAGAGTTAAAGTTTAGATTTAAAGTTTTATCTGACTTTTTTTTTAAAAAATGTAAGTGAATGTGTTTAACGAGAGAAATTCTAATTCATAATTATTGCTAACCATCATCAGACGTGGTCAAGCACTAATGTATGGCAATGGCGAGTTAAAAGAGTGACTAAATATTACAAAGCACGGAAAACAAAATGTCTTTGGAAATCATCGAACTATGCGGCATTTGTTAGCAAGCTAACAATATAAAAGTTGTTAAATTTTCAAAAGTAAATGTTGGCATCTTAATTTTTTTTGGTCATTCGTTGCTGGAAATATTCACCATATATGTTTAAGATTATCTATTTTGCTATACGGAACAACCAAAACACTATATAAGTATTTTGTTTCAAATATAAAAAATGCATAGCCGCAAAGCTGTTTCATTTGCAAAGAAATAAGTACTTGCACACGTCTGCACTTGCGCACATGACAGCCATGCTTATTTCAATGATCCCAATATAATTCAACATTCTCAAAAATTATTCCAAAGTATTATATTTTGCAACTATACTCAATATGCCCATCAGGATTTTTCTGACAGTAGTGTTTTTGAAAGGTTGTCTGAATTGTTGCCCCTTGGATGGGCAGCCCTTCAGGATTTTTCTGACAGTGGTTAGTTTGTAAAGCGACTGGAAGGGCAGCCCTTCCAGTATCATAAAATATGTCTATTTTCGTAATTTTATAATCCTGAATTGTTGCCCCTTGGAAGGGCAGCCCATCAGGATTTTTCTGACAGTGGTGTTTTTGAAAGGATGTCTGAATTGTTGCCCCTTGGAAGGGCAGCCCTTCAGGATTTTTCTGACAGTGGTTAGTTTAGGTTAGGTTAGGTTAGGTCAGGTCACTTTACAAACTAACCATTGTCAGAAAAATCCCGAAGGGCTGCCCTTCCAAGGGGCAACAATTCAGGATTATAAAATTACGAAAATAGACACATTTTAAGATACTGGAAGGGCTGCCCTTGCAGTCGCATTACAAACTAACCACTGTCAGAAAAATCCTGAAGAGCTGCCTATCCAAGGGGCAACAATTCAGACAACCTTTCAAAAACACTACTGTCAGAAAAATCCTGATGGGCTGCCCTTCCAAGGGGCAGCATCTCAGTCGCCCCGCCGCGCCGGCCGTCTCCTGACAGTTCCCAGCGCCGCGCGAGAGGACCGGCGGTGCGCATGCGCGGCTGGGCGGGGCGGCGGCGCCGAGCTTCCCGGGCCGGCCGCCAGGGTCCCCCTCCCTCAGTCGCGCCGCGGTCTCCGCCCAGGGCACACAGCTCCTCATGCCAGCGTCCCGCGAGCGCGCCGAGCTGTCGTCCCGCGCCAGCGCCACGACGCCGGGGGCGGCGTCCGCCCCCGGCGGCAGCAGCGGAGGCAGCCAGCAGCAGCAGCAGCAGCACCGCCACCGCAAGCACCGGTCGCGGTCGAGCGCGCGCTGCGCCGACCTGGACAAGCCCAAGAAGAAGCGGTCCCAGGGCGGCGGCAGCACGTCGCTCGTGTCCATCCCCAACGCCATCAAGCTGTCCATGCTGAACAGCGGGCTCATGTCCCTGGGTGAGTGGCCCTACAGCGCACGCTCGATGCCGCTCAACGTGTCCGCGGAGAGCCGGAGTGGTCCTTCTTAAACTGCATGCTTGGATACCCAAAACACCCAAAAAATAAATAACTAAAGAAGAACCGAGTGCTTTCAGGAACATTTTAAAGCTATTAAGGCTCAGTCTTACACACCGAGTAGGTTATTTCATTTTCTTGGCATTACTAAGATAAACAAGCTCGTCTTTATTGCCGGGTCACAAATTTTCTTAACATAATTTTAGAATAGTACTTTATTTCCGAGCTGTAAATTATGATACACCTATCGTCAAAATGTGTTGGGGAAAATTGAGACAGAACATAAAATGCGAGAGATAGCAATCATATAAATGTACAGAAAAATCCTTTCAAATAACAGCAATGAAAAGAAACATGGCGTGTGCTGCCTAGCCTTAAAATGCCGGCACATTTGTTCTTTCAAGCACTGCAGGGACTTTCATTTCAAGTTCATATTCATTTATATGCCATAAAATGTTAGGGTCAACATTTAAGTCTCGCACTAATCCAGTGAACGGTCACTAACACAACTAACACAACTAACATCCGTAGCCAGCCGGGCTCGTTAAGGGATGAACACAGGGGCTCGTATCCTCTCATCCCAAATAAAATTATAAATAAATGTTATTCTTACATCAAAAGAAACAAAAAACTTCAACAATTTTATTTACTAACATGTTTGAAATTTTACGTGAGTACCGAAATAGATAACAATGCAATGAACTAAATGAGTAAATTTTGAATAAACGTACAAATACTTTAATAATACATTAAATGTTTTGTTTTATTTTCTCGCCATTGTTTTATTTTTTTATATGGCTGCACATGAAATCTTATTACTATAGCTCTGTTTATTATTTTATGTTTTTCGTTTCAAATGTTCTCAACATATTTTTATTTTATTTTACTAAGAGTTATCTGATAGCGGTAATAAGTCATGAAAGTACTCACAATCATCATCTCTGACATCTGGCGCGCGGGACCAGGTCTCGAAGAGCCCATGACAAACGCGGAGAGACACAGAGCTACGGCAATCACCGTGGCGTGCTGTCCCCACGATAGCGGGACTGCAGCATCTGCTCGCCTGTGTTCCCCAACTCGCCTCGCGGTCGCCAACTCGTGGTCGCAGCGTCGAACCCATCGAGCGAGTTCGCCACTCGCTCGTCGGCGAACACAACTCGTCGCGAGAGAGAAAGAGAAATTTTTTTAAAAAACTCACCGATTGCAATCACGCCGACTCGCTAGCCCATCGCTTTGGTCCAGTGAGCATAAACTTCAATATTGGTTTTACTATTCTCGCCACTCGATTGCGATCGCTGTATTTTTTTTCTTGGTCGTTGATGTTTCAAAAATAAGTTGAAATATGAAATAGAAATATATATTTTTATTTCAATCTAAAAAATATCTAAAAATATATATAGGGGAGAGTAGGGTATAACGGGGTACTTAGTATAAATCGCTTTAATTTATTGTTTTAATATTGCTGTATCTGTCTGAAAACATCAGCATGCGTAGATTAGAATGTGAGTTTAATTCTGCAACTAGTACCGTGTCTTCTGAAATATTATTCTTGCAGAGATATTTATTTATTTGAATGTATGCACACTACCCTGTTTTACCCAACTGGTTGGGTAAAACGGGGTACAGAAAGCAGATTTTTAAAATGATTTTACATGTGCACTATAAAAAATTCTGAACAACATGTAGTATGACAAATAAATACAAATGTCAGTAAAAATATGAGAATTTAAAAAAAAATCAATTATAAGCCTTCCTCTGTATTTGCAGTAAAACTTCACAAAAACATTGGTTTGCGGAAAATCACAAACATTGTTTGAACAACAATAACACAACACTGTTAATTTTGAGGAAGTGGTTAGTCTAAAAGCATAATCTTACTATGTATAATACAAACTTGCATATGCGGTGAACCCAAATATCTGACAAAACATATGATTGTTTAATTAGCCTAATATGGCATAGTAGGCCCATCAGAACACAAAATAAGGCCAGAGTCTTTATTCCAAACTGGCAGAAATCACATTCAAATGGCCTACAGTCATCTGTGTCTACACCAGCACATCCTTCATGGCTCCAAGAATGACACTTTAATCATTGCACCCAACTTTCGGCTGATTTTGAAGTGGAGAACTGTTCAGCGCAATAAATGCAAGGAACGTCATCATCATCAGACACACGCATAGTTACTGTTGTTATGGATTTGTTGCTGTCTTCTTTATTCTTATGTGTTTTAGAACTGTTTTGAGATTTAGACACACCAGCATTTTTACTTTTTAAAGATTTTGGTGAAGCTGACTGAATAATAATTAGTTCGTTCTTATATGGCGAGTCGGTCAGCACAGCTGCCTTGCCACGTCGTCGTCCTCTTCCTTCTGCAGGATTCCTTTTGACATGGGAAATCGGCATCACTGTAGTCGGTGGAATTGTGAAGCTACTGTTTGATGAAGCATTTCGATTGTTTTTATCAGATAGGCCTAAACGAGATTCAGTTGGTGAAGATACCAAACCAGATGTCCCAGGAATATTACCAACACTGACATTTCCATGGGACTCTGAAGGCATTGTGTAAGCTCGATCAGTTGTTGCAGCAGTCACTGGAATATCACCTACACTGTCATTTCCACTCGGTTTTGAAGGCCTGGAGTTAGCTCGGTCAGTTGTTGCAGCAGTCAGTGGAATATCACCGACAGTGTCATTTCCACTCGGTTCTGAAGGCCTGGAGTTAGCTCGGTCAGTTGTTGCCGCTGGCTAAAACATCCAATCTGGGAAGATACTTGCATCAAGGGGAAATATTCCAGTTCTTCTGAAACCATTTACCGCAGTTTCCATAGAAGCGGCCTTCGTAAATGCAGCGCCATAGAGTTTCCCGATCTGGTTAATTGTAATGGGACGTCCAGGATGTAAACGAACCCATTTCCTTGCTTCATCACTATAATACTGCATCAATGGGGACATGAAGGAAACATCTAAGGGCTGCAACCTATGGGTGCAGTGTGGGGGAAAACACAATAGGACGACATGGTTTTTTCGAGCATGGTTTTTATTTTTAAAAATAGAAAAAAAGATAAAGTCAAATTACAATTTAATTACATGGGCCTACAACATTTTTACGTTTCCAATTTTTTTCCTCACCGATACAAGACTTTTGGTTGACTGTATAAATGTACTGTAGGTAACTCTGTATAACATTTAGTATGCATAACAAAACTGTTTTTAATTTTAAAAGTCATTTGCACAATTGATCGAAAAGATGATTAAAACAGGAAACTGGTTGGACAGAACGAGGTACTACCCCGTTTTACCCATTACCTGTGTACCCTGTTTTACCCTACATGCAGGTTCTCAAGCAAAAAGACAACAGAAAATCTTAACACCCGTCAATTACATCGGTTACTATGGCACAACATAGCAAATATAATACTTTACTTGAATACAACTTACCATAAAATATATCTGCAACCACTGATTAAATATTGTATAGCCAATACACGCTAAACATTTTAGTGAAACATCATAAATTTGTAATTTCCATTATTACGCACGAAAGAATACTGTGCGACACTTCATACTACCTCACTCTAGTGACGACGTATAGAGGAGTAACTTACCAAACGTACACACAGATAGCACCACGTGTACGGAAAATAACAGTGGTACCCCGTTCTACCCAACTACCCTGTTTTACCCAACTCTCCCCTACATACCTACGCGATCAAAGCAAACAAATGAAACCATAGTATATGCGATTTTTAAATCATTAAATATTTAACGATTTAACTTACTTCAAACAAAATGTTGTCGGTCGATACGAAATTATTTAACCTAAAAACTGCCTTTCACACAGAAAACACAGGATTATAAAAAGTCTTTATTTTGACGTGGTGCCTGGAACATTTCCGAAGTTATGACGATAATTTCATACCAAAATCTAATTGCAGTATCATTACTTCTGTTTTGATTGTACCTAAAGTAAATATAAATGCCACTGATTTTCAAGTTGGTAGATACCATGCAATAACTAAAATAAATAAAGAATTGAGTTGTAATTTTAGTAAATAAACCACATACAATAACATGAGTCATTGTGAGTTTGTAAATATTTTATAAAATAACTTTAAAGTTGGTTTTAAAATTGGTCCAGTGTTGTAAACTTTTAAGTGTATCCAAAAATGTAGTCCACAGGGGAGCTTCAGTGTGTTATTAAATTGTATATATTTTGTAAATATTAGTAAGATATAAATGTCCATCGCTTCTAGCTTAATAACTAGTGTGAATTAACGGCTAGTTTAAGAATCAGGGGCGGATACAGACAGCACCGCTTCATGAAAAAAAAGAGGGGGGAAGGGGGGGGGGAGAATACTGGAATCGATATTTCATTCATTTATTTAACGTTGTAAAAAAAACACATCTTACTCTCATTCACATAAAAAATACGTTTTCAAAATTTCTTGAATAAGATATAATGGTAGTTTGGTTTCACCCCATGTTAATAATAAAAAAATAATAACGTCACGGAAACTCCCTTTTTAAATGTCTAAACGATTTTCAACTCTCGCTGAGCTACAGACATACTGCCAATGATCATCTTTTTTAATCACCGACAAGAAACTAAAATATCTAAATGTAATAAAATCTTTTCGAGCGAAGTGGCGCTCTGTACTCACATTCGAGAGTATCCGGGTTTGAATCCCGGGCAGCTAAGCTTGTTTTCGGTTTTTCATGGTTTTTAGAAATCACTTGAGGAAAGTTACGGGGTGGTTATTTACAATAAACATTAGCTGATTCAGTTTGGTAACATCCTTAATTTGTGTCTTATGTTAGCTTTATTGACGAACTCATATTTCGACCCAAAAAAAATAGGAAAAAAATACGCATGAAGAAACAATCAGTTATAACATATCCGGAATATAAATACTAAATTAACCTTCAGACAAAAGAAAATGTTTCCGACATTAAATAACAAAAATGTAGTCTTTACGGGATGCAAAGATTACACGCAACATTTGCGAGGAAAACTAGTTTAATGGTCATTAAAGGTATGGAATAGATTCATGAATTTTGCGCATGGAACATTAAAAAAATGTAATTTTTGAACGTTTATTACTAGGAAGATAGGTAAATCTTGGAATTCATGTGAACGTGTGCCATTGTGGAGAATTTGTGTCTCTTGGTAAACCAAGACTGACTAAATACGGGGAGCACAAGAAAATCAGCAAATATTATCCACTATAAAACAAGGAAAAACACACGGAAGATAATGAAGGTAGGCAAAACAATAAAACAAGTAGAACGGGAACATTCAAGTTTGTCTTTTTTTGGAATTCTATATCTTGTATCGAGAATGCCAATTTACTTCAAGGAAATAATATATGTTGTTCGGCTGTGGCTCATTTGTACGAAAATATAAATACATTTAAAAAAAAACTAAAATAACTCGCTTTAATTTTGTATGAACTAGAAAGTAAAATAATTATTTAAATTTAAGTAATTTGTTCAACAGTGACAGAATTTACTACACTTCTGTATAATTTTTTTTAATAAGCTAAAATTAATAATCAAGTAATAAACAAAACAATTAATTTTAATGAAAAAAGCGTGGGGTGCTCTCTTCTTTCATTTTCATAATGACACTGTCCTAACGAATATACATTAGTGGTCGAAAATTTATGACAACTGATATCAAGCCCACACATTTTTTTAATTAAAATTAATTGTTTTGTTTATTACGTATTGTTTTAAGCTTATTAAAAAATTTCGTTACACAGAGTTGTAGTTAATTCTGTCACTGTTAAACAAATTACTTAAATAAAAAAAAATATATTTTTTAACTTTTTAGTTCATACAACTAGAAAGCGTTATTTTTATTTTTTTAAAATATATTGTTTACTTTTTAGTTATATTGAAGTAATTTTTTTTATAAATTTCTCAAAGGCACTACAAAATAATTTTTAGAAGACCCGAAAATTTGGGGGGCAATTGACCCCCTAAGAGGGTCTGAGTGTGCCCGAAGGCCCTGGAAGCACATAAGAATTAATGTACTTTAATTGTGCCGATTTTCATAATATCGGGGGCCAATGACCTCTCCCTTGTGGTGGTGGGGGGGGGGGGGGGGAGAGTGGATGGTTGAGTACCCCAAATGGCAATGGAAACACTATAAATAGAAAAATAATCGATTTTTAAAATTTTAGAAATTTTGTTGGTATGGACCCCCTCCCCCCATGAAGGAAGAAGTCGACTTCGGGCAAATTTCCCACCATGACCCGGACTCATGGATATAGTAAAAAAAAAGCATATGCATAGCCCGAAAGAAGTGGTTTCGGGTCATAGTCATGAAATTATTGTATTGTCATCGTGATTACATATACTGCAAAGTTTTAAATAGATACGACTATTAGAATTAGGTTAAAATCGACTTACATGATTTTATTACATAGTTGCAAGTGAAGCTAATAAAAGCCTGTTAAAAAAGGCTTATTCTTTGGTTTTAGAGAAAGTATCTCCCATTGGTATTGTACCTGCAAGACAACACTAACGGCTTCGTGAAACTATAAAAAAAGAAGCGAGATAGTCTTTGAGTACTCGCCAGAGATGCGTAACATCTAACTTCGGTAACGAGTAAACGTATGTGTTCTCATGTTGCAAATACACTTATGAAACGAAACTCGGACACAAAATTTAACGTAGAATTTTTAATTATAATACCAAAAGTGATAAATATATTATACTATATATTTAACAAAAATATTAAATCCCAAGTTATCCCAACAAATTTGAAAATATCTAAAGTCATTCCTAACCATAAAAATGACAGAAACCAAACGACATAAACTATAGACCTGTATCGTTACTGAATGTTTTTCCAAAAATATAAAAAAAATCATATTTAAGCAAATAAATTTCCACCTAAAAATAGGTTATCTGATAGTCAACATGGATTTAGAATTGGAATGACCACAACAATGAGTGTACTCGACTTTGTTCTGCACCTCCCTTTGTTACACTAATAATTCTATCTCTCTCTTTCTTTAATTTATTGTTGAAGTAGGGAGAGAAGGCAGTACAGGGTGGAGGAAAAAAGTGTAGGTACTGTGTTGTTGATACCTTCGTAAACTTAATAATATAACATTGCATAAAAACCTTAGAAACAATGCTCTAACAAATAAACAATAGTAGACGGTAACAACTGACGAATCCAATCTGTAGTTTACTATGGAAATATATAGTATTTTAATTATGGAGTAAGAAATTTGTATATTATGTGGATAGGAAATTGATTATTTAAAGAGTGGTGAAAAATCTGAAGTTTAATAGTTTGAACCATAGATAGTAAACATAACACAGCAACACTTTCAATAACAAACATACACTGACATACATAACCTGAACCTGACTCTTGATACATATGAAAATTAACAATATTATTCAACGATATAATTAGGAATCTTTTGTAAGTTTGAAAATATTATAAGAAATGTATATATTCATCCTTTCCAAGTGTGTATAAGAATTTAAGGTTGGTGGAGTTATAACAATTTTAATACTCAACAATAAAATATGAATTTACTTAAAAATACTTAATTTATATTGTGACAAATCTTTCCTGGAGATTATTTGCAGTTCAAATGTCTTAGGATGTATGTTGGCACAGATCACACCCAAAAGTTCAAAAGTGATTTAATTAAGTCCAGTAGTTGTTTCAAAATTTATATCGTTCATAAATCAAATGATTTCAAAGTGAGTTAAAAATTAGAGAGTTTAATATCAAATTAAATTCTATTTTAAATAGAATTACACGGCTTTAGTTCAGCGGGAGTACGATTATCTTAAAAGTAGGACTTCTGGGTGTCTAAGTAGAATTACTTCTCTTTATATTATGTTATATACACAATCTAATTGAAGTTCAGTTTTATCAACTTTTGCAACAATATAGTTTGTTTGGCTAGAAATCTCACGTATTTATAAGCATGTAAGCAAATTTATACTGGCCGCTTAAGCCTTGAACAATGGCGACACTGCTTAATTATGGCGTCCCTAGCTAAGCAATTCTTAAATTGGCTTATAATTGACATAACTGCTTTAAATCCAAGTAAATATTACTTACAGTTCGTTAAGATATTTAGTTGTAACAATTTCATTAATGTACACAACCGACGATACCCTAAACTCATATTTTTAATAATTTTAATTGTTCAGGCGTCAGGCCTTAGCCTACACGTAGTAACGCCAAAAATCACACTTTTTTAAGTTACTTCCTGTTCCTGTGTGGCTGAGATACGTGTATACCCAATATATATGGTTCATAACATCCTTTCATGGCCTTTGGTTACAACAATACGGTAAGGAACTAGAATAAAATTAATTGAATTTACAAATTAAACAGATGGTCAGAATAAAAAAATAAACGGTAAAAAAAAATTAACGAAAATTACAACAATGCAGATGAAAGAAAAAAAAATATTAATATTATTAAAGTTCCACAGATGAAAAGTTTATGGTTGTAATAAGGCGAAATATTTACTAAACATTCATAGCAGATATCTTAATAAACACGAAGATGTCTGTGCTATCACCATGTAATAGTACAACTTTCTGAATCCAATATATAACTTAACAAACACGGGTCAGGTCTTTGAGTGCTATTTCGATTAAGCTAAAGCTTCTGACAAGATAAATCACTCTATATTATTGGAAAAGCTGTTAAATGTAGGCATATGTAGTAAATAAATCAATTGGTTCACCAGTTATCTAAGAAATATATGTTTTTTTAATCCACAAACAATAACTCTTCTCTTCAGTACGCCAATCTGGAGTTCCCCAGGAGATACGCTATCACCTGTGCTTTTAAATATATTTATTAATGATATTACTTAGGTTTTACATTATTCTACTGTTTTTTGTTTGCAGATGACTTGTAAATCTTTAGATAGATTACTTCTACACACGATTGTCTCCTATTCCATAAAACATTTCTGAAGTTAATAACTGGTGTAAAACAAATCTTGTTGAACTTAACAAAGAAAAATCTAAAATCATTACGTTTACAAAGAAAAAACACTCAGGTAGGATTATAAGTTAAGACAACACTGAAATTTCAATTACTCATTTTATTAAAGATCTGGGTGTCATATTAGATTCGAAATTGTACTACCACCAAAATATCAACTCTTTAGTTTCCAGTTTCCGTAGAAACGTAGTTTTAATTAAATATTTACATTTTAATCCACTGATATTGATTTCATTATTACACTTTATATAGCCTTAGTAAGATAAAAATTAGAATATGGTTCTATGGTTTGGAATTAAATTAACAAATCTGACAGCGACAATATTTAAATCATTCAAAACCAATAATCCAAAATTATAAGTAATAAAAACTTTTCTTGTCGTAACCTAGTTTCATTGTATGAATGCAGAGTTTACTGGAGTCACGTTTTTGTAAGCAGCTGTTAAAATTACAAACTAAACTGTAAATACCTTCTCGACAATACTGGTGTCTTAGTTGTGGCGTCTTGTGTATTTTTTGTATTGTTAGTTGGTGGTGCCTGCATATAGGTGGTTCCTCTCTTGTAGGTAGTGCCTGCCTTGTGGTAGTGCCTGCCTTGTGGGTAGTGCCTGCCTTTTGAATAGTTCCTGCCTTGTGGTAATGCCTGCATTGTGGATAGTCCCTGCCTTGTGGTAATGCCTGCCTGAATGTATAGTGCCTGCCCTACATTACAGTGCCCACCTTATATAGTCGTGATTAAATTTTGTTAGACCTGCCAGTTAGTCATATGTTTCGTCTTTTATGTATCTGTATTTGTATTATACTTATCTCTTAAGTTAACTTGCTTAGCTGTTGAAAGGCTTGTTACAAAGAATAAATAAATATACGCAAATCGGTGTTTTCAACTACATTTCTGGACACCAATCACACGTAGTTTCCGCACCCGCCGCTAGAATTTGCTGACGGAGCAGCTACGTTGACCATCAAATAATTTTATTAACAGACCTAAATTTTAAACTATATGATGGAACGGGTCCGATAAAAGCGAAAAAAACCCCCTTGAAAAAAAAACTAAACTCCGGCTTAAGGCTTGATTTTTGATAAGGAATTTTATTAAAATGCTGACAATATTGCTAAAATTCATAAAAAAGTTAGTTATATAAAGTTTTTCTTTGCTTTTGAGATCCGCCACAGATGGCAGCTTTGTGGCTGTTACATATTTCCGTTCCATAAATTCTGTAGTATTCACAAAATTACTCCCACCAAATGCCACATACAGAGAGATAAGATGTTACAAACAAAAAAATCCTTTAACAGTCAGTACGCTACCATTCAGACACATTAATCTGCAAACCACGAAATTACCTGGGCCATTAAAACTTGTACGTCCAATTGCTGTGTTTGGCGCAATTATTTAATGAACGCGTAGTAACAAGCGACATGATTTCAAAAGGCAGTTTATCTAAACTGGCTATCTGTTCCAGCAAGAGTAAACCCTTATTCTTCATTAATGTGGGCTTACGGAGTAACGTAATATAAGGCCATCGAAATATTTTCGACGTGAATGAATAACCGCGGGCGGGAAACAAACATGAAACATTCACAATCGCGATGCAGACCCGTAGGTGGCAAAGCGAGAATTAAACTCCGCGGCGACTCAATATGCACCGACCTATTTCAGGCAGCTCATAAACTGGTGGCGACGAGTTATTGATGAAGCACCTGGCTGCTGTAAAGTCTGTTTAGGGCGTCGTAAAAACCTCGCAGACGAAGGGATCGAACACCGCAAGGGGTAATCCAATATAACCTACACTGTAAGAAATGGTTCGGAAAGTTTCCGTGCTAATGCACGGGCGTAGTAACATATATTTGGTCAGGAAATTAATTAACACACTTATATTGATTTTTTTCCACACAATTTTAATAGTTAGTAACTTTCATAAAATGTTTAAGAGTATTTCTTTCCAAATAAGTTTTACAGCGTATAATCATCGCGTCTTGTTACAAGAGACTATAGAAATGTTGGAAATCTAAAATTTAGAATTAACTCTTCCTCGTAAACTAAGTGTAAACATGATGGTTATTGATTTTTTTTTTTTACTAAACCACGGAATTCCAACAATTTGAAACCTTAACGCACAACATAAAGAAAATACGATGCTTGAATTAAAATACATTTCAATTTTTGTTTAAATTTTTCACAGGAATTTTATATCGACGTGAATATTACATATTTGGCAAAATTACATTCAACAATTTTTGAAGTGAGCAAGTCTTCCTGTACTCGCCGGTGATGTGTAAACATCAAACCTCGGTAACAAACAAATTAATGTGTTCTCATATTGCAAATAAACTTATAATACGAAACTCGTACACAAGATTTAACGAAGAATTTTTTTTTTAAAAAATAAAGCCGAGCGTGATAAATATAAGAAATGTATTAATTTGAGGGGAAAAAAAATGTAAAAAACTTTTCCTGGTGCGCGTCTATATGCGTGGTGGTCGGGACTATGCCTAGTACGCGCCAATCAGCGTCTATGAAACTATCCTGAATCACATTTTGTAAACTGGAATGGTCACAACAATATACAATCGCAACTTTTAAAATACTTTAAATTTATTATCCAGAAAAATTGTGTTGGAACAAACATGGCGTCAAATATATTTAACGGTTTGTTAGTTCTCTAAAGCATTACAACCGTGGCGCTATTTTTTAAAAGTATTTTTCAAACTAAACGTTGCAATCATCATAGCCCTTAAAAATATCTCGATTTGTGATCTTTGTCTTAATGAAAGTAATTTTTAAATATTAAACAGTATGAAATTTTTATGGTATACAAAAACTTTGTAACTAATACAGCGTTTTTTTATTTCCTATCTCTTCTGTTACATGGCAAGCAATGAGGACTAGAAGCAAACGAAGAACGTTCCAGGTCATTATTTTAGTTCTAATTGTAACGCTTTTAAACTTGTAAACTTTTTGTGTGGTCGAACTTCAACACACACACACACACACATATATTATATATTTATGTGTATATATGTATATATAGTGGATATGTTTTACATAATTATCTATCATAGTTGAATTTTTATCAGGACGGATAAGAAAAACCCAATGGAATAAATGACTGATAATTTTTGGTTGGTAGTGTCTACTGCGTGGTATGATTTAAAATTCTTTCAGAAATATTTATCAGCTTATTTATTTAGATATTTAAAATCATAAAAATTCTGACGATTTTAAAAGGCTAGGTAAAATAATTTTTTTTTCTGAAAGGAATTAAAACATAGAACGTAGCAGCAAAAAAAAAAAGACTTTAAAGCTAAAAAAGGTTCCAGTTTTACAATACATTTCATTCTAGTTATCCATACTGCACAAAAAACGTTAAAACGCAAATTTGCTAGCTAATTATGCAAAAGTATGTGATGTATATATTTTCGTTTTATGAAAGTTCAGCCACTCAAAATCTCGATAAGTTTAACCATGTGGAACGTAAACATAAAATAATGACCTGAAACCGGACATACGCCCTTGAGAATACATGCGTGGTCACTGTGGCTGCAGCCAATAAACACATGACGCCAACTTTAACTGCGAAGAATAAGGTCGAAGAGTCTAGGCTGGTACCAGAAAAAAAAAACTTTGCAGTCCTGTCCTGACAGGTTTGGAGCCAGGTATGCTGTACAAATGAAGAAAACGTTTCAGGAAATGGAGCTTGAAATGTGATAGCTTACAAAATGTACGTTTGTAAAAAAAAAATTATTCGGACAGTGGGAACGAATGAAATGACACGATATTATGGGAATACGCCATTGATGTTTCACACAAAATGTAACCGATCATCTGAAATAAAGCAACACATTCTATAATGAACATACGATATTCTCGCAAACAGCTCACAAACTAATAATTGGCAGTGAAAATATGGAATCCATCAAGGATTTTCCTTAGTTGCAGACAGAAATACGGCGTTGATCTTCCAAATTCACGTTTATCATTTTTATTTCGGACATAACGACTCAGTTATATCTAGGTCATTAGAGACAGTAGCAAATGGCACAGGCCAGGCATATTAAACGGATAAAACCGGCTGTGGTCTCTAAGTAGGAACCATCATGACATTTTCCTGGAGTAAGTTCAAGGAAAAAAAAATATGTTCTCAGCATGGTAGTACTGGGACTCAGACCTGGGATTCTTAGAGCGCGAATACAGTGTCTTGCTAATGCGACACCGCGTGCACCTTTTTAATGCCACACTACACCGCTACGTCAGTTGCATCCGCGACGTGGTTGGTGACCTTCCCACGCGCGGCTGATACGTAGAGTGTTTCTGGACTAGACCCACAGACGTCTGTTGCAGGTGCGACTCGTGAGGGCTGACTACGAACACTGGCGGAGACCCGCGCTCCACGGAAACACGTACCGCATTTGGTGTTTACGAACCAACACGAGTTGTGCGCTTCGTTATGACCCGCGAGACTTGTGAGCCGCGGTGTGGAGCAGTGACGTCAAAGGGCCAGCAACCACTGCAAAAATTAACGTGTGATTTAAATAAACTATCGTGTCAGTGAAATATAAAAAAATTTGTTTCACTGATATATTAAAAATACTTTTTTTTAGATTTTATTTTTATTTCTGGAATTTAAATTATTGGTGAATTGTTTGATTATAATTTAATTTAAAGTTGGAGTAAAATAAAAAAAAGTGTCGTCAGAGTTCCAATGCCTGTGTATTGCCATAGCAAACATAAAACCATACATAAAAATATTACCGTTAACAGTTCCTGACCTCAAATATTGTTTAAGTTAAACCTCATTTTAGGTTTGGCTCCTTTACAGTCCCAGATATGATGAAAAGAAAATCGTGTGCCACTAAAATTTCACATTATTTAATAATTATCATAGTTAAATTACATCGCTAACCACCTATTCGTTTCACACCACCAATTGATACACACGTGGTGTATAACGTACCACCAGTGCGATAAATACCGTCAGAAATGTGTGTTCATACTCATAGTTTACGGTACATACAGTCAAAACGACATCAATAGTCGGAGTTTTAACGAAAAATGTTGTGTTCGTAATCACGCAGTTTTAATTTTCTGCGGGAATATCTACGACGACCTGTTAACACGGAAGGTCGTAGAGATTTCCGCAGAAAATAAAAACTGCGTGATTACGAACACAACATAGCGTCTTATATCGCAAAATAATCAGCCCGCAGACTTAATGTGATTTTGAAGTCGGAGCTGAAAAACCGGTTTATTAACCTACTTCATGACTGATTTTTGGGTCCGATTAAATAAATAACTTTAGGCCTTGTCATATTACAGCCATTCTCGGGGGCGATGAATAACTAAAAGCCTGGTCTTCTGGCAACGAATTTATATAGAGCTAATTACAGCCGATACCTTGAGAATGGCTGCATTGTGGCAAGCTGAAACGACGGGCAGTTCATTATCGAACTTGGTCTTAACACAATAAAAAAGCCAAAAAAGTAGTTTAGAATTTGCCTACAAAAGACTACGATCAAACTGGTTTATTGCAAGTAATACAGAGTACTAAGCTCTCGAATGAACTTAATTGGAAGGAAAAAGGAAACGATCATCTCCACTTGTTATTGCTTTTAACCACGCCGTTTTCGAGAAATGCTAGAATCAAATTTAGAAAGGAAAAATATCAACGCATGGCTGGTATGTAACACGCACAGCATCTTAAAGACGGGGTTGCTTCAAATCAGGGGCACAGATTGTTAAGTAACGTACACGCCTATGGCAGTATTCTGAAGACAACCTTTTACTATGAGGATTAAACAAATAACACCATTATTCCATGTCACAAAAATTATTGAAAATAAAGGATTCGATCCTCAATAATTTCAATGAAATCTTTTTACAACTGCAAAAAATTTTATGGTGGTTGTAGAACTGTTTAGTCAAAAATTATCAAGTTTCTTAGTGTTTCCACTTAAATATTCTTAAAATTATCTATATTAATATTAATAAAAACAGAATGTGAGTGAATTTTGTTTATAAGAAGTTACTCGAAAACAGTATGTATAAATTCTTCTAGCTGGACTAGGCTATGTTTTATTAGAAAATATACAAAAACAGCGAATTAATACAGCAAATATGTAATGAAGACATGTGTATGAGTAAGGAAAAAAGTTTATCCAAAAAGATAAAGATGTGCGCGTATAAATGAATGTATGTTTGAGAGAGTTAACTTATTTGTAATAAGTGAACGCGAACACTGCTGGACCTATTAATTTTTTTTCTTTTCAATTTTTTAAAGAATTCGTTAACATTTTCCAGGACAACACAGGCTATTTTTCGTTTTATTTTTCTTAAATTAATATTTTTTTTCCATCAGGCACAACTTAAGTCGTAACTTAAACCAGAGAAAACCGACCACATTGACATTTTTCTATTAGCTAATGCCGAGTAAAAAGTTTTTAAGATGCACCGTAGTTATAAAATTCAAACTATACAATAACGCAAATAAAATGTTACTCTCTATCACTGTCATAGCTGTTTCCAGTGTCACCATATATTATCTTTAAAGATCGATTTTAATTTATATTTCTCTAGTAACTTTTTTTATATGGGATGAAAACCATCCTTTGAACCCGACGGTTCTAGCTTGCAGTAAACCCGTTGTTCAGCTCCAGATTCAAAGGCGTATACATACAAGACTTGGGATGTACTTTAGACTGTAAGTCGCATAAATTATTAATTTTTTTCGTGATAAACTTACAGCCGAAGATTGTCGGTCATATTAAACGAGCTAAGTGGCGCAACAGTCAAGCCTTGTGCTCACAGTCAGCGGTACGGGCTCGATACCGATTCAATCACCCTGAATCCATATTTTTTTAATGTTTTCCCAATATCACTCTTGGCAAGTGCTGGGATTCTTGCTGGCTATAGACCTTGACAGATTCCTTTTATTGATATTAGCTCTCTGTGCCATTGTGTATTACCATTTATAACCACTTAATTGTCAAGACGTAAAAAAACAAGACACCGTCATCAGTCTGTTTGCAGGGGCCATATCTCCTTCAAATGAAAATTTTCAGGAAATAAAATAAAGGCGATATCTCCGGAGTTGTGGCTGTTCCAATTGAACTGTGATCTGGTTGCTTCATATTGGAGCGAAACATAAATTTTTTCTACAAGGAAAATTATTCGGCGTCACTAGAGTGCATTCATGAAATAATGTAAGTAAAAATAATGTGAAGATAGGGTCTTTTTTAACAGATAGGTTCAATTAATAAGTATTGCTATCATAATGGTGATTCTCTGACGGGTGCTATAGACTTCGTCAATAATTGAAACATCAATATTTTACTCATCCTTCAAAGGCATCTTAATCGCTTACTGAATTACAATCCACCTAGACTATTATTTCTTGGTGCTTACGTATTACTCTCACTTAGTTTATACATTATTTTTACTATAGATATACGAACCATGCTTTGCACAGGCTTAAAACGTACACAGAAATGCTCGAAAAATTTTCCAGATTAAATTAAACACAGAGGAAATGTTAATGTTCCTGTATCAGTTAATAGGAAGATATAAACAATTAAAATATAAGTAATAGTCACAAAAATTTTGTTAATTAACAATTTGGTACATTTCAATATTAAATTTTTTGCTTTGTTTGGCCAGAGAACAAAAGTTAAGAGAGTTTCAAAGGCAATGACATAGTGTCTTATTTCAGTTGCAGTCATTTCTAAAATGAATTCAGTTCTAAACCCCAATTACCTCACAGGAGATCCTGCTTGTAGCAGATAATCACTTTTAATTTCAGGCAACCATTCAATTATATCTTGTCCTTTAACGAAGGAAAATTTCGAAAATTTAATGCCAGAAATATATAATGTCGAAATAAAAATGAAGTATCTTTCTGTTCCTATCACTCCCCGTTAAGAGAGAATTTTTGTACGGTTGTCGTAAGGTACCTACTAAATAAAACTGGCATCCGTAAACACAGACGAAAGTTTCTTTTTTGTAGTATCTAGTGATTCATTTTGAAAGCACATTGGTTTAAAAAAAGCCATGTGAATCTCGTGGGAAAATGTCTAAGCAAATGGAATTAAAAGTACCTTACACGGAAAATTTCGTTGGAATTGATACAACGGGAGAATGTTTGAATATCACAACTTAACTCTTGTATATAGTTTTAAAATCAGAGTTGATGTTTATTCGGCAAAATTTATTCATTATTATTTTTTACTTCATAACAATTTGGGAATAATACGCTCGCTTTAAAGTACACGCGTGGATTGATGCGTGAGCACAGATATTACTATACAGGCTGGTCTCTCGAGAAAAAAAAAACGCACGTCGAAACGTATAAATGACGGAGGGTGGGAGAAGCACATCACAATTAGGCGTTTTGTTTGAACACCGGGTCGGTCGGCTGTTAACGACTCCGGAATCGAGCGCTTCACTGCTGACTCGTGTTTGAACGGCGACGACATAACCGTTCGCGGCGCGAAGGGATGAACTCGTGTTAACGTTACATTTGGTTCCGTGCTCCTCCGTGTTTGCAAACGCCGACGGAAACGAAAGTACCATGCTTGATGACGCCCTTTTCGTGTTTATGCAGTCGCCCATCATCACGTGTTATTACTACTTGTTAGAGGATTTATATTGTCCAGCAATTGACAATGACGTGTTTTGATCCAGACAAAAAAAAATCTTTTAAATTTAATGGGCCGATATTCAAAACCAAGAAAACCGATGACGATGTTTGCAATCGCAAAAATTGCACGGTTAAAATGTTTATTTTAAATTTACAAAGAACACTGGTTAGAAATTTATCAAGGATCGTCATAAACCTACGTACATCTTCATAAATTTACAATTACATAGGTTACATACTTGATTAACTCACAAAAATCACATTGAATTACTAAACAAAACCTCCCATAACGTGCTTATTCTACAGCAGAAACATTATCCTTCCTTCAACGCTCATGTTTTTTTCTGATTACTACAATTACGCTGGTTCAATCGCAGTGTTAATTTGTAAACATATCTATCGGAGGAAATAAGCACACGTAAAGTTTAAAGACTACACAAAAAAAACCTAACATTTACAAACAAGTTAATTATTCAGTGGTAACAAGAAGAAGCAGAGAAATGACATTGATAAGGAAAGGTATGAAGATGATGATGATGATGGAGTGTTCAGAATGGAGGATACCCCACCATCGACACGACTAGACGAGGGGATATGATTCTACAGTGGTTACCAATTGTCTTCCCAATTAAGGGGGCGAAGGGAAAACACAGTACCCACTCCTGCAACCGGGAACGGAATGTCTCACCAATTGAACATCCCCACCCCAGCCAGGAATCCAACCCAGGACTCTAGCCATGGGCCGGACTGAGGAAAATATGCATAATCATTTCACCAAGTTCTCTAGTGGGTCTTCAATCCTAACTTTAGCACACAATAGTTTCAATCCTTCAATTATTGTGCCAGTCTTTTCTCGGTTCATTCTTAGGGTCCTCTTTGATCGAATCAAAGTACTCCCTCCTATGTCTTCCACCATGCCAAAATATGTGTCAAATATAAAAGGTTAGCCGTAGAAAGGGTTCAACTTATAAGCAACTTCATTGGCAGTCCATATAATCTTGAGCATCCGCCAGTAACACCGCATCTCAAAAGTATCGATTCGTCTCATTTATTTTACTCTCATCATGAGTCTCATTCACAGGACATAAATATTTTGCGGATTATTTTAGCGACAATTAGGCTCTGAATTGGTTGAAGTTATATTTAAGAAACAGAACAGTTACGAACGCATTCAAATAGTTGGATTTTCTCACTGGTGCAATCCGTCGCTGTTCCATGTCATCGTTTTTACCGTCATCTGTCTCTAATCATATAAATGTCAGCCATCCGTTTACTCACGGTTTGCTGCTGCTCGTGGTTAAGTTTTTTTTTTGCGAGGACAGTTAAAGTGACAGTGGTTTTGGACACGCCCCATAGAAGTAGTCTAAACCAATAACAATCCGATAGAAACTGAACGCTCTAATCGCATTCAAGTAATTCAAGACGATAACTTATTCTTCCGAGGACAGGGCCAAATTTCAAATCCACTATTAAAAATTTTCACCGTCAACTAACGAATAACGCTGGTTACAAATTATCCAGGGATCTTCGTAAATTTACGGCTGGACACTTGAGTTAACTTGTAAGAACATGAATCCAAAAGAATATTCTTGGTAAATTAAGAAAACATTCAAACACTGTTTAAGTTTACAGTAAGAGCACTATATTTTGTCTACCTTTGTTTAGAACGAAACATACATTCAGTTAACTGATATTACGTAGAATTCTTCGCTTATTTGAGTTAAGTTCTTCGTTGAAAAGTCCGTAAATTGACTGTAATTTCTAACAGTGTGGACAAGGCTCGAGAAAAAATAATACCATCAAGTATAGCTTACCAAATATGTTCTGTGACAGTGTTACTATTAAAAAGTTTCATTTGGTACATCAATACGTTTGGTATGTCCACTAATGTTTACGAAAGTGACTATATAAGGGTCTATGTTGCTACACGAGGGGCATGTCACATTTCCGCCTATCAATTTCCATTCCATTTTACCGAGAGATAAGATGTTTACACAACAAAAACTGTAAGTTTGTAGGTAATTAACCAGAATTTCGACTTCCGACTTCCGTATTCAGTTGTAAACAGGGTAAAAAAATGTGGTGAAATTCCAAGAAGATTTTTTTTTGCTGTAGCTTGGGCAGTTTCATGAATGTTTTGCTAACATTCTAAGGTGAATTTAGTTGAGTTCACGTTCAAAGTGAAATAAAAAAAAAATCTCGGTGCCTGTACGTTCACGAGGATACCCGAGAATTCACGACCGTGTAGTTGGCAACCGCTTTTCTTCGCACGAAGTCAAGTTCTTTAATCTTCCTTGACGGCACGCTCCGCGCAGACGACAGAACGTCTCGGCAGACGCCGAGCAGACTGCCGCCTGCGGGCGAGGGAGTTTGTGGGTTGGTGAGGGGGGGGGGAGGATGGTGGGGGGGGGGGGGGAAAGTCTGCTTTTGTGAGGCCTTAGACGTCCTTTGTCTGTACGGCGCGCGGCCTGCGCCGCGTCCCGCGGACAAAAGAGGCTGGAAGAAGCCTCCTCGGGTCGGGCTAATTGCCACGCGGGCAAGACGGCCGGCGCCCCTCCTTAAAGCACGTCTTGAAAGTCGGCCGCGGCGATTCTCAAACAACATTTTTCATCCCCCCCCCCAAAAAAAAACATAATTGGTAGAAAAGAAGTTTAAACAGCTGAAAGTGACGGTTCTTGTTTCGTTTGACGTAGATGTAAGCAGGACGTCCTGCAGTGTGGGGGTTTACCAAATTACATAGTTCCTCCCACGACATCACATCACGACGAACATAATTGCTCATCGGTCCTCAAGATATTCTAAAACCGACACAACTCTGATATCGTAGAGCGGTTTTCCAATAACGTGGGGGTTTTTCCCCCTGAAGTTCTGCACACAGTACGTGAGCCTAGGTAGGCGGGGTCCTGAGGAGTCATGGCATCTTCCTGTAGAAGTAT